>NW_022141741.1:0-69118 GCF_007565055.1 Rhinopithecus roxellana | reverse complement strand
CTCTCACAAAGCTTCTCTCTAGTTATTATCTGAGGATATTTCGTTTTTCACCATGGACACCTATGGGCTCCCAAATCTTACATTGCAGATTCCACGAAAACAGTGTTAGCAAACTGCTGCCTGAGAACTAAGCTGTAACTCTGTGAGAGGAATTCACAGATCACAAATAAAATTCTCAGAAAGCTTTTTTCACGTTTTGAATTGATGATTTCCTTTATCAGCGTAGAACTCAGTACGATCCAAAGAAGTCCTTCTCAGATTCCTCAAAAACATTGATAACGGACTGTTGCAGTAAACATAAGTGTAACTCTGTGAGATGAATTCTCACATCACCAAGAAATTTCTAGGAAGGCGTCTTTCTAGTTTTCATCTGAGGATATTTCCTCTGTCACCGTAAGCTTCATTGCATTCAGAAGTATCCCATATCAGATTTCCAGAAAACTGTGTTAGCACCCTGAACACTGAAGGGGTGTAACTCTGTGAGTTGCATTCACACATCGCAATGCAGTTTTTCAGAAGGCTTCATTCCAGATTTCATCTGAGGATATTTCCTTTTTCACCATAGCCTTCAATGAGCTCCATAATATCACTTTGCAGAACACAAGATAACAGAGTTGGCAAACTGTTCCAAGAAGGGAAGTGTGGAACTCTGTGTGATGAAGTCACACATCAGAAAGCAATCTCTCAGAAAGCTTCTCTCTAGTTATTATCTGAGGATATTTCCTTTTTTCACCATGGGCCCCTATTGGCTCCCAATCTCACTTTGCAGATTCCACGAAAAGAGGGTTAGCCAAACTGCTTCCTGAGAACTAAGCTGTAACTCTGTGAGAGGAATTCACATTACCAAGAAGTTTGCTCAGAAAGTTTCTTTCACGTTTTGACTGATGATATTTCCTTTATCAGCGTAAGGCACAATGCGATCCAAACAATTCTTTCTCTGGTTACTCAAAAACAGTGATAATGGACTGTGGCAGCAACCAAAAGTGTAACTCTGTGAGATGAATTACACCCATCACAAAGAATTTCTAGGAAAGCTTCTTTCTAGTTTTCATCTGAGGGTATTTCCTTTTTCACCCTTAAGCTTCATTGCGTTCTATAGTGTCCCAATGCAGATTTCTAGAAAACTGTGTTCGCAAACTGAACAGTGAAGAGAAACGTGTAACTCTGTGAGTTGCATTCACAACATCGCAATGCAGTTTCTCAGAAGGCTTCTTTCCAGTTTTCATCTGAGGATATTTCCTTTTTCACCAAGCCCTCAAAAGGAACCCAAATATCAGTTTGCAGAACACAATATAACAGAGATCGCAAACTGTCCCAAGAAGGGAAGAGTGGAACTCTGTGTGATGAAGTCACACATCAGAAAGCAATCTCTCAGAAAGCTTCTCTCTAGTTATTATCTGAGGATCATCTTTTTTCACCAGGGGCCCCTATGGGCTCCCAAATCTCACTTTGCAGATTCCACGAAAGGAGTGTTAGCAATCTGGTTCCTGAGAACTAAGCTGTAACTTTGTGAGAGGAATTCACAGATCACTAAGAAGTTTCTCAGAAAACTTATTTCACGTTTTGAACTGACGATATTTTATTTTTCAGCGTAGGCCTCTATGCGTTCCAAAGTATTCCTTCTCAGGTTCCTCAAAAACAGTGATAATGGACTGTTGCAGGAAACATTAGTGTAACCCCGTGAGATGAATTCACACATCTCCAAGAAGTTTCTAAGAAAGCTTCTTTCTAGTTTTCATATGAGGATGTTTCCTTTGTCACAGTAAGCTTCATTGGGTTCAGAAGAATCCCATTGCAGATCTCCAGAAAACTATGTCAGCAAACTGAACACTGAAGAGAAGGTGTAACTCTGTGAGTTGCATTCAAACATCGCAAGGCAGGTTTCTCAGACGGCTTCTTTCAGTTTTCATCTTAGGATAATTCCTTTTTCACCATAGCCCTCAATGAACTCCCAAATATCACTTGCAGAACACAAGATAACAGAGTTAGCAAACTGTTTCAAGAAGGGAAGGCTGGAACTCTGTGTGTTGAAGTCACACATCAGAAAGCAATCTCTCATTAAACTTCTCTCTAGTTATTATTGAGGATATTTCCTTTTCACCATGGGCCTCTATGGGCTCCCAAATCTCCACTTTGTAGATTCCACAAAAAGAGTGTTATTAAACTGCTTCCTGAGAACTGAGCTGTAACTCGGTGAGAGGAACTCATAGATCACAAAGAAGTTTCTCAGAAAGCTTCTTTCTAGTTTTCATCTAAGGATATTTCCTTTGTCACTGTAAGCTTCATTGCGTTTAGAAATATCCCATTGCAGATTTCCAGAAAACTATGTTAGCAAACTGAACACTGGAGAGAAACGTGTAACTCTGTGAATTGCATGCACACATCACAATGCTGTTTCTCAGAAGTCTACTTTCCAGTTTTCATCTGAGGATAATTCCTTTTTCACCATAGCCCTCAATGAGCTCCGAAATATCACTTTGCAGAACACAAGATAACAGAGTTAGCAAACTGTTCCAAGAAGGGAAGGGAGGAACTCTGTGTGTTGAAGTCACACGACAGAAAGCAATCTCTCAGAAAGGTTCTCTGTAGTTATTATCTGAAGATATTTCCTTTTTCACCATGGGCCCCTATGTGCTCCCAAATCTCACTTTGCAGATTCCACGAAAAGAGTGTTAGCAAACTGCTTCCTGAGAACTAAGCTGTAACTCTCTGAGTGGAATTCACAGATCACAAAGAAGTTTCTCAGAACGCTTCTTTCACGTTTTGAACTGATGATATTTCGTTTATCAGTGTAGGCCTCTATGCGATCCAAAGAAGTCCTTCTCAGGTTTCTAAATAGCAGTGATAATGGACTGTTGCATGAAACAAAAGTGTAATTCTGTGAGATGAATTCACACATCTCCAAGAAGTTTCTAAGAAAACTTCTTTCTAGTTTTCATCTGAGGATATTTCCTTTTTCACCGTAAGCTCCATTGCGTTCAGAAGTATCCTATTGCAAATTTCCAGAAAACTGTGTCAGCAAACTGAACACTGAAGAGAAACGTGTAACTCTGTGAGTTGCATTCACACATCGCAATGCAGTTTCTCAGTAGGCTTCTTTCCAGTTTTGATCTGAGTATATTTCCTTTATCAACATAGCCCTGAATGAGCTCCCAAATATCACTTTGCAGAACACAGTAACAGAGTTAGCAAACTGTTCCAAGAAGGGAAGGGTGGAACTCTGTGTGATGAAGTCACACATCACAGAGCAATCTCTCAGTAAACATCTCGGTAGTTATTATCTCAGGATATATCATTTTTCTCCATGGGCCCCAATGGGCTCCCAAATCTCACTTTGCAGATTCCCCGAAAAGAGTGTTAGCAAACTGCTTCCTGAAGTCGAAGTTATAAGTCTGTGAAATGAACTCACAGATCAGAAAGAACTTTCTCAGAAAGCATCTTTCTCGTTTTGAACGGAGGAAATTTCCTTTATCAGCGTGGCCTTAATGCGATCCAAGGAAGCCCTTCTCAGGTTCCTCAAAGACAGTGTTAATGTTCTGTTCAACGAAACATAAGTGTAACTCTGGAAGATGAATTCACACATCACCAAGAAGTTTCGAAGAAAGCTTCCTTCTAGTTTTCATCTGAGGAAATTTCCTTTGTCACCGTAAGCTTCATTAGGATAAGAGGAATCCCATTGCAGATTTCCAGAAAACTTGGTTAGCAAACTGATCACTGAAGAGAAACGTGTAACACTGTGAGTTGCATTCACTCATGGCAATGCAGTTATTCAGAACGCTTCCTTCCAATTTTGATCTGAGGATATTTCCTTTTTCACCATAGCCCTCAAAGAGCTTCCAAATATAACTTTGCAGAATCTACGACAACAGTGTTAGCAAACTGATCCAAGAAGTGAAGGGAGGAACTCTGTGTGTTGAAGTCACACGTGAGAAAGCAATCTCTCAGAAAGGTTCTCTGTAGTTATTATCTGAGGATATTTCCTTTTTCACCATGGGCCCCTATGTGCTCCCAAATATCCCTTTGCAGATTCCACGAAAAGTGAGGTAGCAAACTGCTTCATGAGGCCTAAGTTGTAGCTCTGTGAGATGAATTCAGAGATCACAAAGAAGTTTCTCAGAAAGCTTCTTTCTCATTTTTATTGGAAGATATTTCCATTGGCCCCATTGTTTCAAAGGGATGCGGAATATCTGTTCTCAGATTCCACACACATAGGCCTAGTCCACGGCCCCAAGAAATACAGCTGTAACTCAGTGAGTAAATTCACACATCACAAAGCGGGTTTCTCAGAGAGCTTCTTTCTTTTGTAAGAAGAGGTTATTTGTGGTCTCGGAGCGCCACCGTGTGACCTATTGCAGATTCTGCAAAAACTCTGCTAGCAAGCTTCTCAGTGAAAACAATGATGGACATCTGTGGGCTGAATTCAACAACAACAAAGAAGTTTCTGAGAAGCCTTCTCTGCAGGTTTTCTCTGAGGATAGTTCCTTATTTCACCATGCGATTCAACGATATCCAAGACATCACATCTGAGATTCCTCAAAATGAGTGCTAGGAAACTCCACCAGAAAGGGTGATGTAACACTGTGAAATGAATTCACATATCACAAAGCAGTTTCTCAGAAAGCTTGATTCCGCCTTTTTCTTGGAGGATATTATTTTCTCCTTCCATTCTTCAAAGCCATCTGAAATATCACTTCTCGGAATTCACGGAAACAGTCCTAAGAAACGGCTCCAAAAATCACTGGCGAAACTCTGTGAGATGAAGTCACACATCAGAAAGCAATCTCTCAGAAAGCTTCTCTCTAGTTATTATCTGAGGATATTTCCTTTTTCACAAAGGGCCCCAATAGGCTCCCAAATATCACTTTGCAGATTCTACGAAAAGAGTGCTAGGAAACTGCATCTTGAGGCATAGTTTGAAACTCTGTGAGATGAATTCACAGATGAGAATGAAGTTTCTCAGAAAGCTTGTTTCACGTTTTGAACTGATGAAATTTCCTTTATCAGCGTAGGCCTCAACGCGATCCAAGGAAGCCCTTCTCACTTTCCTCAAAGACAGTGTTAATGGACTGTTCCAGGAAACATAAGTGTAACTCTGTGAGTTGAATTCACACATCACCAAGAAGTTTCTACGAAAGCTTCTTTCTACTTTTCATCTGTGGATATTTCCTTTGTCACCGTAAGGTTCATTGCGCTATGAAGTATCTAATTGCAGATTTCCAGAAAACTGTGTTAACAAACTGATCACTGAAGAGAAACGTGTAACTCTGTGAGTTGCATTCACACATGGCATCTCAGTTTCTCAGAAAGCTTCTCTTTAGTTATTATGTGAGGATATTTCCTTTTCCCCATAGCCCTCAATGAGCTCCCAAATATACCTTTGCAGAATAAACGACAACAGTGTTAGCAAACTGTTCCAAGAAGGGAAGGGTGGAACTCTGTGTGGTGAAGTCACACATCAGAAAGCAATCTCTCAGAAAGCTTCTCTCTAGTTATTAGGTGAGGATATTTCGTTTTTCACCATGGGCCCCTATGGGCTCCCAAATATCACTTTCCATATTCCACGAAAAGAGTGTTTGCAAACTGCTTCCTGAAGTCTAAGTTATAAGTCTGTGAGATGAACTCACAAATCAGAAAAAGTTTCTCAGAAAGCTTCTTTCACGTCTTGAACGGATGAAATTTCCTTTATCAGCGTAGACCCCAATGCGATCCAAAGAAGCCCTTCTCAAGTTCCTCAAAGACAGTGTAAATGGACTGCTCCACGAAACATAAGTGTAACTTTGTGAGATGAATTCACACATCATCAAGAAGTTTCTCAGAAAGCTTCTTTCTAGTTTTCATCTGTGGATATTTCCTTTGACACCGTAAGCTTCATTGCACTGAGAAATATCCCAAGGCAGATTTCCAGAAAACTATGTTAGCTAACTGATCACTGAAGCGAAACGTGTAACTCTGTGAGTTGCATTCATACATCGACGTGCATTTTCCCAGAAGGCTTCTTTCCAGTGTTTATCTGAAGATATTTCCTTGTTCACCATAGCCCTCAGTGAGCTCCCAAATATCACTTTGCAGTATCCACGACAACAGTGTTAGCAAACTGTTTCCAAGAAGGAAGGGTGGAACTCTGTGTGATGAAGTCACCACATCAGAAAGCAATCTCTCAGAAGCTTTTCTCTAGTTATTATCTGAGGCTATTTCCTTTTACACAATGGGGCCCAATGGACTCCCAAATATCCCTTTGCAGATTCCACGAAAAGTGAGGTAGCAAACTGCTTCATGAGGCCTAAGTTGTAACTCTGTAAGATGAATTCAGAGATAACAAAGAAGTTTCTAAGAAAGTTTCTTTCTCATTTTTATTGGAAGATATTTCTATTGGCCCCATTGTTTTCAAAGGGATCCGGAATATCTGTTCTCAGATTCCACACACATAGGCCTAGGCCACGGCCCCACGAAATACAGCTGTAACTCAGTGAGTTGAATTCACACATCACAAAGCGGTTTCTCAGAAAGCTTCTTTCTTTTGTAAGACGAGGTTATTTGTGGTCTCGGAACGCCACCATGTGACCTATTGCAGATTGTGAAAACTCTGCTAGCAAGCTTCTCAGTGAAAACAATGATGGACATCTGTGGGCTGAATTCAACAACAACAAAGAAGTTTCTGAGAAGGCTTGTCTGCAGGTTTCTCGAGGATAGTTCCTTATTCACCATGCGATTCAACGATATCCAAGACATCACATCTGAGATTCCTCAAAATGAGTGCTAGGAAACTCAAAGGTTGTCCTGTAACATGAATCACTCACAGCTCCAAATATCGATTTTCTGGAGAATCTCTTCCCCTAGCCAAACACTTCGTTTCCACGAACAGTGAAAAACGGCTCCAAAAAACCTGGGAAACTCTTGTAGAAGCACACATCAGAAAGGAATCTCTCAGAAAGCTTCTCTCTAGTTATTATGTGAGATATTTCCTTTTTCACCAGGCCCCTATAGGCTCCAAATATCACTTTAACAGATTCCACGAAAAGAGTGTTAGAAAACTGCTTCCTGACATAGTTTGAACCTGTGAGATGAACTCCCATCAGAATGAAGTTTCTCAGAAAGCTTCTTTCACGTTTTGAACTGATGAAATTTCCTTTATCAGCGTAGGCCTCAATGCGATCCAAGGAAGCCCTTCTCAGACTCCTCAAAGACAGTGTAAATGGACTGTTCCGGAAACATAAGTGTAACTCTGTGAGATGAATTCACACATCACCAAGAAGTTTCTAAGAAAGCTTCTTTCTAGTTTTCATCTGTGGATACTTCCTTTGTCACCGTAAGGTTCATTGCGCTATGAAGTATCTAATTGCAGATTTCCAGAAACCTGTGTTAACAAACTGATCACTGAGGAGAAACGTGTAACTCTGTGAGTTGCATTCACACATGGCAATGCAGTCTCTCGGAAAGCTTCTCTTTAGTTATTATGTGAGGGTATTTCCTTTTTCACTATAGACCTCAATGAGCTCCCAAATATACCTTTGCAGAATACACGACAGCAGTGTTAGCAAACTGTTCCAAGAAGGGAAGTGTGGAACTCTGTGTGATGAAGCCACACATCAGAAAGGAATCTCTCAGAAAGCTTCTCTCTAGTTATTAGGTGAGGATATTTCGTTTTTCACCATGGGCCCCTATGGGCTCCCAAATATCACTTTCCATATTCCACGAAAAGAGTGTTAGCAAACTGCTTCCTGAAGTCTAAGTTATAAGTCTGTGAGATGAACTCACAGATCAGAAAGAAGTTTCTCAGAAAGCTTCTTTCACGTTTTGAACGGATGAAATTTCCTTTATCAGCGAAGGCCTCAATGCGATCCAAAGAAGCCGTTCTCAGATTCCTCAAAGACAGTGTTAATGGACTGCTCCACGAAACATAAGTGTAACTCTGTGAGATGAATTCACACATTACCAAGAAGTTTCTAAGAAAGCTTCTTTCAAGTTTTCATCTGTGGATATTTCCTTTGTCACCGTAAGGTTCATTGCGCTATGAAGTATCTAATTGCAGATTTCCAGAAACCTGTGTTAACAAACTGATCACTGAGGAGAAACGTGTAACTCTGTGAGTTGCATTCACACATGGCAATGCAGTCTCTCGGAAAGCTTCTCTTTAGTTATTATGTGAGGGTATTTCCTTTTTCACTATAGACCTCAATGAGCTCCCAAATATACCTTTGCAGAATACACGACAGCAGTGTTAGCAAACTGTTCCAAGAAGGGAAGTGTGGAACTCTGTGTGATGAAGCCACACATCAGAAAGGAATCTCTCAGAAAGCTTCTCTCTAGTTATTAGGTGAGGATATTTCCTTTTTCACCATGGGCCCCTATGGGCTCCCAAATATCACTTTACAGATTCCACGAAAAGAGTGTTAGCAAACTGCTTCCTGAAGTCTAAGTTATAAGTCTGTGAGATGAACCCACAGATCAGAAAGAAGTTTCTCAGAAAGCTTCTTTCACGTTTTGAATGGATGAAATTTCCTTAATCAGCATAGGCCTCAATGCGATCCAAAGAAGCCGTTCTCAGATTCCTCAAAGACAGTGTTAATGGACTGCTCCACGATACATAAGTGTAACTCTGTGAGATGAATTCACACATTACCAAGAAGTTTCTAAGAAAGATTCTTTCTAGTTTTCATCTGTGGATATTTCCTTTGTCACCGTAAGGTTCATTGCGCTATGAAGTATCTAATTGCAGATTTCCAGAAACCTGTGTTAACAAACTGATCACTGAGGAGAAACGTGTAACTCTGTGAGTTGCATTCACACATGGCAATGCAGTTTCTCAGAAAGCTTCTCTTTAGTTATTATGTGAGGATATTTCCTTTTTCACCATAGACCTCAATGAGCTCCCAAATATACCTTTGCAGAATCCACGACAACAGTGTTAGCAAACTGTTCCAAGAAGGGAAGGGTGGAACTCTGTGTGATGAAGCCACACATCAGAAAGGAATCTCTCAGAAAGCTTCTCTCTAGTTATTAGGTGAGGATATTTCCTTTTTCACCATGGGCCCCTATGGGCTCCCAAATATCACTTTACAGATTCCACGAAAAGAGTGTTAGCAAACTGCTTCCTGAAGTCTAAGTTATAAATCTTTGAGATGAACTCACAGATCAGTAAGAAGTTTATCAGAAAGGTTCTTTCACGTTTTGAACGGATGAAATTTCCGTTATCAGCGTAGGCCTCAATGCGATCCAAAGAAGCCGTTCTCAGATTCCTCAAAGACAGTGTTAATGGACTGCTCCACGAACATAAGTGTAACTCTGTGAGATGAAATTCACACATCACCAGAATTGTTGTCTAAGAAAGCTTCTTCTAGATTTCATCTGTAGGATAGTTCCTTGTCACCGTAAGGCTTCATTGCGCATAGAAGTATCTCATTGCAGATTTTCCAGAAAACTGTGTTATCTACACTGATAACTGACGGAGAGACGGGGTAACTCTGTGAGTTGCAATTCACACATCGCAATGCAGTTTTCTCAGAAGGCTTCGTTCAGTTTTCATCTGAGTCTATTCCTTTTCACCATAGCCCTCAATGAGCTCCCAAATATCACTTTCCAGAACACAAGTTAACAGAGTTAGCAAACTTTTCCAAAAATGGAAGGTGTGGAACTCCGTGTGATGAAGTCACACATCAGAAAGCAATCTCTCAGAAAGCTTCTCTCTAGTTATTATCTGAGTATATTTCGTTTTTTCACCATGGGGCCCCTATGGGCTCCCAAATCTCAATTTTCAGATTCCACGAAAGAGTGTTAGCAAACTGCTTTCTAGAGAACTAAGCTATTAATCTGTGTAGGAATTCACAGATCACAAAGAAGTTTCTCAGAAAGATTCTTTCACGTTTTGAACTGATGATATTTCCTTTATCAGCGTAGGCCTCAATGCGATCCAAGGAAGTCCTTCTCAGATTCCTCAAAAACAGTGATAATGGACTGTTGCACGAAACATATGTGCAACATCCTGAGATTTATTCACACATCAGCAAGAAGTTTCTAGGAAAGGCTTCTTTTAAGTTTTCATCTGAGGATATTTCCTTTGTCACTGTAAGCTTCATTGCGTTCAGAAGTATCCCATTGCAGATTTCCAGAAAACTGTGTTAGCACAATGAACACTGAAGAGAAAGGTGCCACTCGATGAGTTGCATTCACACATCGCAATGCTGTTTCTCAAGGGCTTCTTAAAAGTTTTCGTCTGAGGATATTTCCTTTTTCACCAACGCCCTCAATGAGCTCCCAAATAACACTTTGCAGAACCCAACAGAACAGAGTGAGCAAACTGTTCCAAGAAGGGAAGGGTGGAACTCTGTCTGATGAAGTCACACATCAGAAAGCAACCTCTCAGAAAGCTTCTCTGTACTTATTATCTGAGGGTATTTCCTTTTTCACCATGGGCCCCTATGGCCTCCCAAATCCCACTTTGCAGATTCCACGAAAAGAGTGATAGCAAACTGCTTCCTGAGAACTAAGCTGTAACTCCGTGAGAGGAATTCACAGATCACAAAGAAGTTTCTCAGAAAGCTTCTTTCACGTTTTGTACTGATGATATTTCCTTTATCGGCGTAGGCCTCAATGCGATCCAAAGAAGTCCTTCTCAGGTTCCTCAAAAACAGTGATAATGGACTGTTGCAGGAAACATAAGAGTAACACTGTGAGATGAATTCACACATCACCAAGAAGTTTCTAGGAAACTTCTTTCTAGTTTTCATCTCAGGATATTTCCTTTGTCATCGTAAGCTTCATTGCCTTCAGATATATCCCATTGCAGATTTCCAGAAAACTGTGTTAGCACCCTGAACACTGAAGAGAAAGGTGTAACTCTGTGAGTTGCATTCACACATCGAAATGCAGTTTCTCAGAAGGCTTCTTTCCAGTTTTCATCTGAGGATATTTCCTTTTTCACCATAGCCCTCAATGAGCTCACAAATATCACTTTGCAGAACACAAGATAACAAAGTTAGCAAACTGTACCAAGAAGGGAAGGGTGGAACTCTGTGTGATGAAGTCACACATCAGAAAGCAATCTCTCAGAAAGCTTCTCTCTACTTATTATCTGAGGATATTTCCTTTTTCAGCATAGGCCCCTATGGGCTCCCAAATCTCACTTTGCAGATTACATGAAAAGAGTGTTAGCAATCTGCTTCCTGAGAACTAAGCTGTAACTCTGTGAGAGGAATTCGCGGATCACAAAGAAGTTTCTCAGAAAGCTTTTTTCATGTTTTGAACTGATGATATTTCCTTTATCAGCGTAGGCCTCAATGCTATCCGAAGAAGTCCTCAGGTTCCTCAAAAACAGTGATAATGGACTGTTGCAGAAAACATAAGTGTAACTCTGTGAGAGGAAATCACACATCACCAAGAAGTTTCTAGGAAAGCTTCTTTCTAATTTTCAACTGAGGATATTTCCTTCGTCACCGTAAGATTCATTGCGTTCAGAAGTATCCCACTGCAGATTTCCAGAAAACTGTGTCAGCACACTGAACACTGAAGAGAAAGGTGTAACTCTGTGAGTTGCATACACACATCGAAACGCAGTTTCTCAGAAGGCTTCTTTCCAGTTTTCCTCTGAGGATATTTCCTTTTTCACCATGGGCCCCTATGGCCTCCCAAATCCCACTTTGCAGATTCCACGAAAAGAGTGATAGCAAACTGCTTCCTGAGAACTAAGCTGTAACCCCGTGAGAGGAATTCACAGATCACAAAGAAGTTTCTCAGAAAGCTTCTTTCACGTTTTGAACTGATGATATTTCCTTTATCGTCGTAGGCCTCAATGCGATCCAAAGAAGTCCTTCTCAGGTTCCTCAAAAACAGTGATAATGGACTGTTGCAGGAAACATAAGGGTAACTCTGTGAGATGAATTCACATATCACCAAGAAGTTTCTAAGAAAGCTTCTTTCTAGTTTTCATGTGAGAATATTTCCTTTGTCACCATAAGCGTCACTGCGTTCGGAAGTATCCCATTGTATATCTCCAGAAAACTGTGTTAGCACACTGAACACTGAAGAGAAAGGTGAAACTCTGTGAGTTGCATTCGCACATCACAATGCAGTTTCTCAGAAGGCTTCTTTCCAGTTTTCATCTGAGGATATTTCCTTTTCCACCATAGCCCTCAATGAGCTCCCAAATATCACTTTGCAGAACACAAGATATCAGAGTTAGTAAACTGTTCCAAGAAGGGAAGGGTGGAACTCTGTGTGATGAAGTCACACATCAAAAAGCAATCTCTCAGTAAACTTCTCTGTAGTTATTATCTGAGGATATTTCCTTTTTCACCATGCGCCCCTATGGGCTCCCAAATCTCACTTTGCACATTCCAGGAAAAGAGTGTTAGCAAACTGCTTCCGGAGAACTAAGCTGTAACTCTGTGAGTGGAATTCACAGATCACAAAGAAGTTTCTCAGAAAGCTTCTTTCACGTTTTCAACTGATGATATTTTATTTCTCAGCGTAGGCCTCGATACGATCCAAAGTATTCCTTCTCAGGTACCTCAAAAACAGTGATAATGGATTGTTCCAGGAAAAATAAGTGTAACTCTGTGAGATGAATTCACTCATCACCGAGAAGTTTCTAGGAGAGCTTCTTTCTAGTTTTCATCTAGGATATTTCTTTTGTCACCGTAAGCTTCATTGCGTTCAGAAATATTCCATTGCAGATTTCCAAAAAACAATGTAAGCACACTGAACACTGAAGAGAAACGTGTAACTCTTTGAGTTGCATTCACACATCGCAATGCAGTTTCTCAGAAGGCTTCTTTCCAGTTTTGATCTGAGGATATTTCCTTTTTCGACATAACCCTCAATGAGCTCCGAAATATCACTTTGCAGAACCCAACAAAACAGAATGAGCAAACTGGTCCAAGAAGGGAAAGGTGGAACGGTGTGTTATGAAGTCACACATCAGAAAGCAATCTCTTTGTAACCTTCTCTGTAGTAATTATCTGAGGATATTTCCTTTTTCACCATGGGCCACTATGGGCCCCGTAATCTCACTTTACAGATTCCACGAAAAGAGTGTTAGCAAACCGCTTCCTGAGAACTAAGCTGTAACTCCGTGATAGTAATTCACAGATCACAAAGAAGTTTCTCAAAAAGCTTCTTTCACGTTTTGAACAGATGATATTTCCTTTATCAGCGAAGGGAGCAATGCGATCCAAAGAAGTCCTTCTCAGGTCCCTCAAAAACACTGATAACGGACTGTTGCCTGAAACCTAAGTGCAACTCTGTGAGACAGACGATTTCAGAGATCACCAATAAGTTTCAAAGAAAGCTTCTTTCTAGTTTTCATCTGAGGATATTTCCTTTGTCACCGTAAGCGTCATTGGTTTAAGAAGTATCCCAATGCAGATTTCCAGAAAACTGTGTTAGCAAACTGAACACTGAAGTGAATCGTGTAACTCTGTGAGTTGCATTATCCCATCGCAATGCAGTTTCTCAGAAGGCTTCTTTCCAGTTTTCATGTGAGGATATTTCCTTCTTCAACATAGCCCTCAATGAGCTCCCAAATATCACTTTGCCCAACCCAACACAACAGAGTTAGCAAGCTGTTCCAAGAAGGGAAGGGTGGAACTCTGTGTGATGAAGTCACACATCAGAAAGCAATCTCTCAGTAAGCTTCTCTCTAGTTATTGTCTGAGGATATTTCCTATTTCACCTTGGGCCCCTAAGGGCTCCCAAATCTCACTTTGTAGTTTCCACGAAAAGAGTGTTAGCAAACTGCTTCCTGAGACCTAAGCTGTAACTCTGTGATAGGAATTCAAAGATCACAAAGAAGTTTCTCAGAAAGCTTCTTTCACGTTTTGAAATGATGATATTTCCTGTATCAGCGTAGGCCTCAATGCGATCCAAAGTATTCCTTCTCAGTTTCTTCAAAAACAGTGATAATGGACTCTTGCAGGAAGCATAAGTATAACTCTGTGAGATGAATTCTCTCATCACCAAGAAGTTTCTAAGAAAGCTTCTTTCTAGTTTTCATCTGAGGATATTTCCTTTGTCACCGTAAGCTTCATTGCGTTCAGAAGAATCCCATTGCAGATTTCCGAAAAACTGTGTCAGCCAGCTGAACAGTGAAGAGAAACTTGTAACTCTGTGAGTTGCACTCACACATCGCAATGCACTTAATCAGACGGCTTCTTTCCAGTTTTGATCTGAGGATATTTCCTTTTTCAACATAGCTCTCAATGAGCTACCAAATATCACTTTGCAGAACACAACACAACAGAGTTAGCAATCTGTTCGAAGAAGGGAAGGTTGGGACTATATGTGATGAAGTCATGCATCAGAAATCAATCTCTCAGTAAGCTTCTCTCTAGTTATTTTCTGAGGATATTTCCTATTTCACCATGGGCCCCTAAGGGCTCCAAATCTCGCTTTGCAGATTCCACGAAAAGAGTGTTAGCAAACTGCTTCCTGAGAACTAAGCTGTAACTCTGTGATAGGAATTCAAAGATCACAAAGAAGTTTCTCAGAAAGCTTCTTTCACGTTTTGAACTGATGATAGTTCCATTATCATCGCAAGCCTCAATGCGATCCAAAGAAGTCTTTCTCAGTTTCCTAAAAAAGAGTGATAATGGACTGTTGCAGGAACCATAAGTGTAACTCTGTGAGATGAATTCACACATCACCAAGAGGTAAATAGGAAAGCTTCTTTCTACTTTTCAGCTGAGAATATTTCCTTTGTCAACATTAGCTTCATTGTGTTCGGAATTATCCCATTACAGATTTCCAGAAAACTGTGTTAGCACACTGAACACTGAATGCAAAGGTGTAACTCCGTGAGTTGCATTCACACATCGCAATGCAGTTTCTCAGAAGGCTTTTTTCCAGTTTTCATCTGAGGATATTTCCTTTTTCACCATAGCCATCAATGAGCTCCAAATATCACTTTGCAGTACACAAGATAACAGAGTTAGCAAACTGTTCCAAAAAGGGAAGGGTGGAACTCTGCGTGATGAAGTCACACATCAGAAAGCAATCTCTAAGAAAGCTTCTACTCTAGTTATAATCTGAGGATATTTCCTTTTTCACCATGGGCCCCTTCGGGCTCCCAAATCTCACTTTGGAGATTCCACGAAAAGAGTGTTAGCAAACTGCTTCCTGAGAACTAAGCTGTAACTCTGTGAGAGGAATTCACAGATAACAAAGAAGTTTCGCAGAAACCTTCTTTCACGTTTTGAGCTGATGATTTTTCCTTTATCAGCGTAGGCCTCAAATCTATCCAAAGAAGTCCTTCTCAGGTTCCTCAAAAACAGTGATACTGGACTGTTGCCGGAAACGTAAGTGTAACTGTGTGAGATGAATTCACACATCACCAAGAAGTTTCTAAGAAAGCTTCTTTCTAGTTTTCATCTAAGGATATTTCCTTTGTCACCGTAAGCTTCATTGCGTTCAGAAGTATCCCATTGCAGATTTCCAGAAAATTGTGTTAGCACACTGAACACTGAAGGGAAAGGTGTAACTCTGTGACTTGCATTCACACATCGCAATGCAGTTTCTCAGAAGGCTTCTTTCCAGTTTTCATCTGAGGATATTTCCTTTTTCACAATAGCCCTCAATGAGCTCCCAAATATCCCTTTGCAGAACACAAGATAACAGAGTTAGCAAACTGTTCCAAGAAGGGAAGGGTGGAACTCTGTGTGATGAAGTCACACATCAGAAAGCAATCTCTCAGAAAGCTTCTCTCTAGTCATTATCTGAGGATATTTAATTTTTAACCATCGGCCACAATGGGCTCCCAAATCTCACTTTGCAGATTCCACGAAAAGAGGGTTACCACACTTCTTCCTGAGAACGAAGCTCTAACTCTGTGAGAGGAATTCACAGATCACCATGAAGTTTCTAAGAAAGCTTCTTTCACATTTTGAACTGATGATATTTCCTTTATCAGTGTAGGCCTCATTGCGATCCAAAGAAGTCCTTCTCAGATTTCTCAATAAGAGTGATAATGGACTGTTGCATGAAACATAAGTGTAATTCTGTGAGATGAATTCACACATCACCAAGAAGGTTCTAAGAAAGCTTCTTCCTAGTTTTCATCTGAGGATATTTCCTTTGTCACCGTAAGCTTCATTGCATTCAGAGGTATCCCATTGCAGATTTCCAGAAAACTGTGTTAGCTCACTGAACACTGAAGAGAAAGGTGTAACTCTGTGAGTTGCATTCACACATCGCAATGCAGTTTCTCAGAAGGGTTCTTTCCAGTTTTCATCTGAGGATATTTCCTTTTTCACCATAGCCCTCAATGAGCTCACAAATATCACTTTGCAGAACACAAGATAACAAAGTTAGCAAAATGTACCAAGAAGGGAAGGGTGGAACACTGTGATGAAGTCACACATCAGAAAGCAATCCCTCAGAAAGCTTCTCTCTAGTTATTATCTGAGGATATTACCTTTTTCACCATAGGCCCCTATGGGCTCCCAAATCTCACGTAGGAGATTCCACGAAAAGAGTGTTAGCAAATTCCGGAGAACTAAGCTGTAACTCGGTGAGTGGAATTCACAGATCACAAAGAAGTATCTCAGAAAGCTTCTTTCACGTTTTGCATTGATGATATTTCCATTATCAGCGTAGGCCTCAATGCGATCCAAAGAAGTCCTTCTCAGGTACCTCAAAAACAGTGATAATGGACTGTTGCTGGAAACATAGGTGTAACTGTTTGAGATGAATTCACACATCACCAAGAAATTTCTAAGAAAGCTTCTTTCTAGTTTTCATCTGAGAATGTTTCCTTTGTCACCATAGCCCTCAATGAACTCCCAAATATCACCTTGCGGAACACA
Source organism: Rhinopithecus roxellana (assembly GCF_007565055.1). Classification (NCBI taxonomy): domain Eukaryota; kingdom Metazoa; phylum Chordata; class Mammalia; order Primates; family Cercopithecidae; genus Rhinopithecus; species Rhinopithecus roxellana. The sequence goes on along the minus strand of NW_022141741.1, from coordinate 52,325 downwards.
AGATAACAGAGTTAGCAAACTGTTCCAAGAAGGGAACGGTGGAACTCTGTGTGATGACGTCACACATCAGAAAGCAATCTCTATTAAACCTTTTCTCTGGTTATTACCTCTGGATATTTCCTTATTCACCATGGGACCCAACGGGCTCCCAAATCTCACTTTGCAGATTCCACGAAAAGAGTGTTAACAAACTGCTTCCTGAGAACTAAGCTGTAACTCTGTGAGAGGAATTCACAGATCACAAAGAATTTTCTCCGAAACCTTCTTTCACGTTTTGAACTGATGATATTTCCTTTATCAGCGTAGGCCTCAATGCGATCCAAAGAAGTCCTTCTCAGGTTCCTCAAAAACAGTGATAATGGACTATTGTAGGAAACAAATGTGTAACTCTGTCAGATAAATTCACACACCACCAAGAAGTTTCTAGGAAAGCTTCTTTCTAGTATTCGACTGAGGATATTTCCTTTGTCACCCTAAGCTTCATTGTGTTTAGAAGTATCCCATTGAAGATTTCCTGAAAACTGTGTTAGCAAAGTGAACACTGAAGAGAAACATGTAACTCTGTGAGTTGCAATCACACATCGAAATACAGTTTCTCAGATGGCTTCTTTCCAGTTTTCATCTAAGGTTAATTCCTTTTTCAAATAGCCTTCAATGAGTTCCCAAATATCACTTTGCAGAACACAAGATAACAGACTTAGCAAACTGTTCCAAGAGGGGAAGGGTGGAACTCTGTGTGATGAAGTCACACATCAGAAAGCAATCTCTCAGAAAGCTTCTCTCTAGTTATTATCTGAGGATATTTCCTTTTTCAACATGGGCCCCTATGGGCCCCCAAATCTCACTTTGCAGATTCCACGAAAAGAGTTTTAGCAAACTGCTTCCTGAGAACTAAGCTGTAACTCTGTGAGAGGTATTCGCAGATCCCAAAGAAGTTTCTCAGAAAGCTTCTTTCACGTTTTGAACTGATGATATTTTATTTATCATCGTAGGCCTCAATGCGATCCAAAGTATTCCTTATCAGCTACCTCGAAAACAGTGATAATGGATTGTTGCAGGATACATAAGTGTAACTCTGTGAGATGAATTCAAACATCTCCAAGAATTTTCTAGGAAAGCTTCTTTCTGGTTTTCATCGGAGGATATTTCCATTGTCACCGTAAGCTTCATTGCGTTCAGAAGTATCCCATTGCAGATTTCCAGAAAACTGTGTTAGGAGACTGAACACTGAAGAGAAAGGGGTAACTCTGTGAGTTGCATTCACACATCACAATGCAGTTTCTCAGAAGGCTTCTTTCCAGTTTTCATCTGAGGATATTTCCTTTTTCACCATAGCTCTCAATGAGCTCCCTAATATCACTTTGCAGAACACAAGATAACAGAGTTAGCAATCTGTACCAAGAAGGGAAGGGTGGAACTCTGTGTGATGACGTCACACATCAGAAAGCAATCTCTCAGAAAGCTTCTCTCTAGTTATTATCTGAGGATTTTTCGTTTTTCACCCTGGGCCCCTATGGGCTCCCAAATCTCAGTTTACAGATTCCACGAAAAGAGTGTTAGCAAACTGATTCCGGAGAACTAAGCTGTAACTCTGTGAGAGGAATTCACAGATCACAAAGAAGTTTGTCATAAAGCTTCTTTCACGTTTTCAACTGATGATATTTCCTTTATCAACGTAGGCCAACTGATGATATTTCCTTTAACAACGTAGGCCTCAATGCGATCCAAAGAAGTCCTTCTCAGGTTCCTCAAAAACAGTGATAATTTACTGTTGCAGGAAACAGAAGTGTAACTCTGGGCTATGAATTCACACATCACCAAGAAGTTTCTAGGAAAGATTCTTTCTAGTTTTCAACTGAGGATATTTCCTTTGTCACCGTAAGCTTCATTGTGTTCAGAAGTATCCCATTGCAGATTTCCAGAAAACTGTGTTAGCACACTGAACACTGAAGAGAAAGGTGTAACTCGGTGAGGTGCATTCACACATCGCAATGCAGTTTCTCAGAAGGCTTCTTTCCAGGTTTCATCTGAGGATATTTCCTTTTTCACCATAGCCCTCAATGAGCTCCCACGTATCACTTTGCAGAACACAAGATAACAGAGTTAGCAAACTGTTCCAAGAAGGGAAGGGTGGAACTCTGTGTGGTGAAGTCACACATCAGAAAGCAATCTCTCAGAAAGCTTCTCTGCAGTTATTATTTGAGGATATTTCCTTTTTCACCATGGGCCACTATGGGCACCCTAATCTCAATTTGGAGATTCCAAGAAAAGAGTGTTAGCAAACTGCTTCCTGAGAACTAAGATGTAACACTGTGAGAGGAATTCACAGATCACAAAGAAGTTTTTCAGAAAGCTTCTTTCACGTTTTCTTTTATTTATTTTTATTTTTTATTTTTTTTTGAGACAGAGTCTCGCTCTGTCGCCCAGGCTGGAGTGCAGTGGCCAGATCTCAGCTCACTGCAAGCTCCGCCTCCCGGGTTTATGCCATTCTCCTGCCTCAGCCTCCCCAGTAGCTGGGACTACAGGCGCCCGCCACTTCGCCCGGCTAGTTTTTTGTATTTCTTTCAGTAGAGACGGGGTTTCACCGGGTTAGCCAGGATGGTCTCGATCTCCTGACCTCGTGATTCGCCCGTCTCGGCCTCCCAAAGTGCTGGGATTACAGGCTTGAGCCACCGTGCTGGGCCTCACGTTTTCAACTGATGATATTTTACTTATCAGCGTAGGCCTCAATGCGATCCAAAGTATTCCTTCTCAGGAACCTCAAAAACAGTGGTAATGGATTGTTGCAGGAAACAGAAGTGTTACTCTGTGAGATGAATTCACACATCACCATGAAGTTTCTAAGAAAGATTCTTTTAGTTTTCATCTGCGGATATTTACTTTGTAACCATAAGCTTCAATGCGTTCAGAGGTATCCCATTGCAGATTTCCAGAAAACTGTGTTAGCACACTGAACACTGAAGAGAAAGGTGTAATTCTGTGAGTGGCATTCACACATCGCAATGCAGTTTCTCAGAAGGCTTCTTTCCAGTTTTCATCTGAGGATTCCTTTTTCACCATAGCCCTCAATGAGCTCCCAAATATCACTTTGCGGAACTCAAGATAACAGAGTTAGCAAACTGTTCCAAGAAGTAAAGGGTGGAACTCTGTGTGATGAAGTCACACATCAGAAAGCAATCTCTCAGAAATCTTCTCTCTAGTTATTATCTGAGGATTTTTCCTTTTTCACCATAGGCCCCTATTGGCTCCCAAATCTCACTTTGCAGATTCCACGAAAAGAGTGTTAGCAAACTGCTTCCTGAGAACTAAGCTGTAACTCTGTGAGAGGAATTCACAGATCACAAAGAAGTTTCTCAGAAAGCTTCTTTCATGTTTTGAACTGATGATATTTCCTTTATCAGCGTAGGCCTCAATGCGATCCAAACAAGTCCTTCTCAGGTTCCTCGAAAACAGTGATAATGGACTGTTGCAGGAAACATAAGTGTAACTTTGTGAGATGAATTCACACATCACCAAGAAGATTCTATAAAAGCTTCTTTCTAGTTTTCAAGTGAGGAATTTTCCCCCCTCACCGTAAGCTTCATGGCATTCAGAAGTATCCCATTGCAGATTTCCAGAAAACTGTGTTAGCACACTGAACACTGAAGAGAAAGGGTTAACTCTGTGAGTTGCATTCACACATCGCAACGCAGTTTCTAAGAGGTCTTCTTTCCCGTTTTCATCTGAGGATATTTCCTTTTTCACCATAGACCTCAAAGAGTTCCAAATATCACTTTGCAGAACTCAAGATAAAAAAGTTAGTAAACTGATCCAAGATGGGAACCGTGGAACTCTGTGTGATGAAGTCACACATCAGAAAGCAATTTCTCAGAAAGATTCTCTCTAGTTATTATCTGAGGATATTTCCTTTTTGACCATGGGCCCCTACGGGCTCCCAAATCTCACTTTGCAGATTCCACGATAAGAATGTTTGCAAACTGCTTCCTGAGAACTAAGCTGTAACTCTGTGAGAGGAATTCACAGATCACAAAGAAGTTTCTCAGAAAGCTTCTTTCACGTTTTGAACTGATGATATTTCCTTTATTAGCATAGGCCTCAATGCGATCCAAAAAGTCCTTCTAAGGTTCTGCAAAAACAATCATAATGGACTGTTGCAGGAAACATAAGTGTCACTCTGTGAGATGAATTCAAACATCACCAAGCAGTATTTTGAGGAAGCTTCTTTCTAGTTTTCATTTGAGAATATTTCCTTTGTCACCGTAAGCTTCCTTGCATTCAGAAGTATCCCATTGCAGATTTCCAGAAAACTGTGTTAGCAATCTGAAAACTGAAGAGAAAGGTGTAACTCTGTGAGTTGCATTCACAAATCGAAATGCAGTTTCTCAGAGGACTTCTTTCCAGTTTTCATCTGAGAATATTTCCTTTTTCACCATAGCCCTCAATGAGCTCCCATTTATCACGTTGCAGAACAGAAGATAACAGATTTAGCAAACTGTTCCAAGAAGGGAAGGGTGGAACTCTGTGTGATGTAGTCACACATCAGAAAGCAATCTCTCAGAAGGCTTCTCTCTAGTTATTATGTGAGGATATTACGTTTTTCACCAAGGGCTTCTATGAGCTGCCAAATCTCACTTTGCAGGTTCTAAGAAAAGAATGTTAACAAACTGCTTCCTGAGAACTAAGCTGTAACTCTGAGAGAGGAATTCACAGATCACAAAGAAGTTTCTCAGAAAGCTTCTTTCACGTTTTGAACTGATGATATTTCCTTTAACAGCGTAGGCATCAATGTGATCCAAAGAAGTCCTTCTCAAGTTCTTCAAAAACAGTGATATTGGACTGTTGCAGGAAACATAAGTGTAACTCTCTGAGATGAATTCACACATCACCAAGTAGTTTCTAGGAAAGCTTCCTTCTAGTTTTCAACTGAGGATATTTCCTTTGTCACCGTAAGCTTCATGGCGTTCAGAAGTATCTAATTGCAGATTTCCAGAAAACTGTGTTGACACACTGAACACTGAAGAGAGAGGTGTAACTGTGTGACTTGCATTCACACATCGCAATGCACTTTCTCAGAAGGCTTCTTTCCAGTTTTCATCTGAGGATATTTCCTTTTTCACCATAGCCCTCAATGAGCTCCCTAATATCACTTTGCAGAACACAAGATAACAGAGTTAGCAAACTGTTCCAAGAAGGGAAGGGTGGAAGTCTGTGTGATGAGGTCACACCTCAGAAAGCAATCTCTCAGAAAGGTTCTCACTAGTTATTATCTGAGGATATTTCCTTTTTCACCATGGGCCCCTATGGGCTCCCAAATCTCACTTTGCGGTTCCACGAAAAGAATGTTAGCAAACTGCTGCCCGAGAACTAAGCTGTAACTCTGTGAGAGGAATTGACACATCATAAAGAAGTTTCCCAGAAAGCTTTTTTCACGTTGAACTGATGATATTTCCTTTATCAGCGTAGGTCTCAATGCGATCGAAAGAAGTCCTTCTCAGGTTCCTCAAAAACAGTGATAATGGACTGTTGCAGGAAATGTAAGTGTAAATCTGTGAGATGAATTCACACATAACCAAAAAGGTTCTATGAAAACTTCTTTCTAATTTTCAACTGAAGATATTTCCTTTGTCACGGTAATCTTCATTGCGTTCAAAAGTATCTCATTGCAGATTTCCAGAAAACTGTGTTATCACAATGAACACTGAAGGGAAAGGTGTAACTCTGTGAGTTGCATTCACACATCGAAATGCAGTTTCTCGGAAGGCTTCTTTCCCGTTTTCATCTGAGGATATTTCGTTTTTCATCATAGCCCTCAATGAGCTCCCAAATATCACTTTGCAGAACACCAGATAACAGAGTTAGCAAACTGTTCCAAGAAGAGAATGGTGGAACTCTGTGTGATGAAGTCACACATCAGAAAGCAATCTCTCAGAAACCTTCTCTCTAGTTATTATCTGAGGATATTTCCTTTGTCACCATGGGCCCTATGGGCTCCCAAATCTCAGTTTGCAGATTCCACGAAAAGAGTGTTTGCAAACTGCTTCCTGAGAACTAAGCTGTAACTCTGTGAGAGGAATTCACAGATCACAAAGAAGTCTCAGACAGCTTCTTTCACGTTTTCAACTGATGATATTTCCATTATCAGCGTAGGCCTCAATGCGATCCAAAGAAGTCCTTCTCAGGTTCCTCAAAAACAGTGATAATGGACTGTTGCATGAAACATAAGTGTAACTCTGTGAGATGAATTCACACATCACCAAGAAGATTCTAAGAAAGCTTCTTTCTAGTTTTCATCTGAGGATATTTCCTTTGTCACCGTAAGCTTCATTGCGTTCAGAAGTATCCCATTGCAGATTTCAGAAAACTGTGTTAGCACACTGAACACTGAAGAGAAAGGTGTAACTCTGTGAGTTGCATTCACACATCGCAATGCAGTTTCTCAGAAGGCTTCTTTCCAGTTTTCATCTGAGGATAGTTTCCTTTTTCACCATAGCCTCAATGAGCTCCCAAATATCACTTTGCAGAACACAAGATAACAGAGTTAGCAAACTGTTCCAAGAAGGGAAGGGTGGAACTCTGTGTGATGAAGTCACACATCAGAAAGCAATCTCTCAGAAAGCTTCTCTCTAGTTATTATCTGAGGATATTCCTTTTTCACCATGGGCCTCTATGGCTCCCAACTCTCACTTTGCAGATTCCACGAAAAGAATGTTAGCAAACTGCTTCCTGAGAACTAAGCTGTAACTCTGTGAGAGGAATTCACAGATCACAAAGAAGTTTCTCAGAAAGCTTCTTTCACGTTTTGAACTGATGATATTTCCTTTATCAGCGTAGGCCTCAATGCGATCCAAAGAAGTCCTTCTCAGGTTCCTCAAAACAGTGATAATGGACTGTTGCAGGAAACATAAGTGTAACTCTGTGAGATGAATTCACACATCACCAAGAAGTTTCTAGGAAAGCTTCTTTCTAGTTTTCATCTGAGGATATTTCCTTTGTCACCGTAAGCTTCATTGCGTTCAGAAGTATCCCATTGCAGATTTCCAGAAAACTGTATTAGCACACTGAACACTGAAGGGGTAACTCTGTGAGTTGCATTCACACATCGCAATGCAGTTTCTCAGAAGGCTTCTTTCCAGTTTTCAACTGAGGATATTTCCTTTTTCACCATATACCTCAATGAGCTCCCAAATATCACTTTGCAGAACCCAACACAACAGATTAGCAAACTGTTCCAAGAAGGGAAGGGTGGAACTCTGTTGATGAAGTCACACATCAGAAAGCAATCTCTCAGAGCTTCTCTAGTTATTATCTGAGGATACATCCGTTTTCACCATGGGCAACTCTGGGCTCCCAAACCTCACTTTGCAGATTCCACAAAAGAGTGTTAGCAAACTGCTTTCTGAGAACTAAGCTGTAACTCTGTCAGAGGAATTCCCAGATCACAAAGAAGTTTCTCAGAAAGCTTATTTCAAGTTTTGAACTGATGTTATTTCCTTTATCAGCGTAGTCCTCAATGCATCCAACGAAGTCCTTCTCAGGTTCCTCAAACAGAGTGATAATGGACTGTTGCAAGAAACATAAGTGTAACATTGTGAGATGAATTCACCATCACCAAGAAGTGTCTAAGAAAGCTTCTTTCAAGTTTTCCTCTGTGAATTTTCCTTTGTCACCGTAAGCTTCATTGCGTTCGGAAGTATCCCATTGCAGATTTCCAGAAAACTGTGTCAGCAAACTGAACACTGAAGAGGAACGTGTAACTCTGTGAGTTGCATTCACACATCACAATGCAGCTTTTCAGAGGGCTTCTTTCCAGTTTTGATCTGAGGATATTTCCTTTTTCACCATAGCCCTCAATGAGCTCCCAAATATCACTTTGCAGAACACAAGATAACAGAGTTAGCAAACTGTCCCAAGAAGGGAAGGTGGAACTCTGTGTGATGAAGTCACACATCAGAAAGCAATCTCTCGCTCTGTCTCCCGGACTAGAGTGCAGTGGCCAGATCTCAGCTCACTGCAAGCTCCGCCTCCCGGTTTACGCCATTCTCCTGCCTCAGCCTCCTGAGTAGCTGGGACTACAGGCCCCCGCCACCTCGCCCAGCTAGTTTTTGTATTTTTAGTAGAGATGGGGTTTCACCGTGGTAGCCAGGATGGTCTCGATCTCCTGACCTCGTGTTTCGAATCACTCGGCCTCCCAAAGTGCTGGGATTACAGGCTTGAGCCACCGCGCCCGGCCAATATATCCTTTTTCACCATGAGCCCTTATGGGTCCCAAATCTCACATTGCAGATCCCACGAAAGGAGTGTTAGCAAACTGCTCCCTGAGAACTAAGCTGTAGCTCTGTGAGAGGAATTCACAGATCACAAAGAAGTTTCTCAGAAAGCTTCATTTCACGTTTTGAACTGATGATATTTCCTTTATCAGCGTAGGCCTCAATGCGATCCAAAGAAGTCCTTCTCAGGTTCCTCACAAACAGTGATAATGGACTGTTGCAGGAAACATAAGTGTAACTCTGTGAGATGAATTCACACATCACCAAGAGGTTTCTAGGAAAGCTTCTTTCTAGTTTTCAACTGAGGATATTTCCTTTGTCACCGTAAGTTTCATTGCATTCAGAAGTATCCCATTGCAGATTTACAGAATTCTCTGTGAGCACACTGAACACTGAAGAGAAAGGTGTAACTGTGTGAATTGCATTCACACATCGCAATGCAGTTTCTCAGAAGGCTTCTTTCCAATTTTCATCTGAGGATTTTTCCTTTTTCACCATAGCCCTCAATGAGCTCCCAAATATCACTTTGCAGAACACAAGATAACAGAGTTAGCAAACTCTTCCAAGAAGGGAAGCGTGGAATTCTGTGTGATGAAGTCACACATCAGAAAGCAATCTCTCAGAAAGCTTCTCTCTAGCAATTATCTGAGGATATTTTCTTTTTCACTATGGGCGCCTATGGGCTCCCAAATCTCACTTTGCAGATTCCACAAAAATAGTGTTAGCAAACTGCTTCCTGAGATCTAAGCTGTAACTCTGTGAGAGAAATTCACAGATTACCGAGAACTTTCTCAGAAAGCTTCTTTCTCGTTTTGAACTGATGATATTTCCTTTATCAGCGTCGGACTTACTGTGATTCAAAGTACTCCTTCTCAGGTACCTCAAAAACAGTGATAATGGATTGTTCCCAGAAACATACGTGTAACTCTGGGAGCTGAATTCACACATCACCAAGAAGTTTCTAGGAAAACTTCTTTCTAGTTTTTATCTGAGGATATTTCCTTTGTCACCGTAAGCTTCATTGCGTTCAGAAGTATCCCATTGCAGATTTCCAGAAAAATGTGTCAGAACACTGAACACAGAAGAGAAAGGTGAAACTCTATGACCTGCATTCCCACATCGCAATGCAGTTTCTCAGAAGGCTTCCTCGAGTTTCCATTTGAGGATATTTCCTTTTTCACCATAGCCCTCAATGAGCTCCGAAATATCACTTTGCAGAACACAAGATAACAGAGTTAGCAAACTGTTCCAAGTAGGGAAGGGTGGAACTCTGTGTGATGAAGTCACACATCAGAAAGCAATCTCTCAGAAAGCATCTCTATAGTTAATATCTGAGGATATTTCCTTTTTCACCATGGGCCCCTATGGGCTCCCAAATCTCACTTTGCAGATTCCACGAAAAGAGTGTTAGCAAACTGCTTCCTGAGAACTAAGCTGTAACTCTGTGAGAAGAATTCACAGATCACAAACAAGTTTCTCAGAAAGCTTCTTTCACGTTTTCCACTGATGATATTTTCTTTATCAGCGTAGGCCCCAAAGCGATCCAAAGAAGTGCTTCTCAGGTTCTCAATAACAGTGATAATGGACTGCTCCAGGAAACATAAATGTAAGTCTGTGAGATGAATTCACACATCACCAAGAAGTTTCTAGGAAAGCTTCTTTCTAGTTTTCATCTGAGGATATTTCCTTTGTCACCGTAAGCTTCATTGCGTTTAGAAGTATCCCAATGCATATTTCCAGAAAACTGTGTTGGCACACTGAGCACTGAAGAGAAAGGTGTAACTCTGTGAGTTGCATTCACACATCGCAATGCAGTTTCTCAGAAGGCTTCTTTCCACTTTTCATCTGAGGTTATTTCCTTTTTCTCCCTAGCCCTCCATGAGCTCCCAAATATCACTTTGCAGAACACAAGATAACAGAGTTAGCAAACTCTTCCAAGAAGGGAAGGGTGGAACTCTGTGTGATGAACTGACACATTAGAAAGCAATCTCTCAGAATGCTTCTCTCTAGTTATTATCTGAGTCAATTTCCTTTTTCACCATGGGCACCTATGGGCTCCTAAATCTCACTTTGTAGATTTTCACGAAAAGAGTGTTAGCAAACTGCTTCCTGAGAGCTAAGCTGTAACTCTGTGAGAGGAATTCACAGATCACAAAGGAGTTTCTCAGAAAGCTTCTTTCACGTTTTGAACTGATGATATTTCCTTTATCAGCGTAGGCCTCAATGCGATCCAAAGAAGTCCTTCTCAGGTTTCTCAAAACCAGTGATAATGGACTATTGCAGGAAACATAAGTGTAACTCTGTGAGATGAATTCACACATTACCAAGTAGTTTCTAGGGAAGCTTCTTTCTAGTTTTCATCTGAGGATATTTCCTTTGTCACCATAAGCTTCATTGCGTTCAGAAGTATCCCATTGCAGATTTCCAGAAAACTGTCTTAGCACACTGAACACTGAAGAGAATGGTGTAACTCTGTGAGTTGCATTCACACATCGCTATGCAGTTTCTCAGAAGGCTTCTTCCCAGTTTTCATCTGAGAATATTTCCTTTTCCACCATAGCCCTCAATGAGCTCCATAATATCACTTTGCAGGACACAAGATAAGAGAGTTAGCAAACTGTTCCAGGAAGGAAATGTTGGAACTCTGTGTGATGAAGTCACACATCAGAAAGCAATCTCTCAGAAAGCTTCTCTCTAGTTATTATCTGAGGATATTTCCTTTTTCACCATGGGCCCCTATGGGCTCCCAATTCTCACTTTGCAGATTCCACGAAAAGCGTGTTAGCAAACTGCTTCCTGAGAACTAAGCTGTAACACTGTGAGAGGAATTCACAGATCACAAAGAAGTTTCTCAGAAGGCTTCTTTCACATTTTGAACTGATGATATTTCCTTTATCAGCGTAGGCCTCAATGCGATCAAAAGAAGTCCTCCTCAGGATTCCTCAAAAACAGTGATAATGGACTGTTGCATGAAACATTAGTGTAACTCTGTGAGATGAATTCACACATCACCAAGAAATTTCTAGGAAAGGTTCTTTCTAGTTTTCATCTGAGGATATTTCCTTTGTCACCGTAAGCTTCCTTGCGCTAAAAGGTATCCCATTGCAGATTTCCAGAAAACTTAGTTAGCAAACTGATCACTGAAGAGAAACGTGTAACTCGGTGAGTTGCATTCACACATCGAAATGCACTTTCTCAGAAGGCTTCTTTCGAGTTTTCATTTGAGGATATTTCCTTTTTCACCATAGCCCTCAATGAGCTCAGAAATATCACTTTGCAGAACACAAGATAACAGAGTTAGAAAACTGTTACAAGAAGGGAAGTGTGGATCTCTGTGTGATAAAGTGACACATCAGAAAGCAATCTCTCAGAAAGCTTCTCTCTAGTTATTATCAGAGGATATTTCCTTTTTCACCATGGGCCCCTATGGGCTCCCAAATCTCACTTTGCAGATTCCATGAGAACGGTGTTACCAACTGCTTCCTGAGAACTAAGCTGTAACTCTGTGAGTGGAATTCAAACATCACAAAGAAGTTTCTCAGAAAGCTTCTTTCACGTTTTGAACAGATGATATTTTATTTATCAGCGTAGGCCTCAATGCGATCCATAGTATTCCTTCTCAGGTACCTCAAAAAAGTGGTAATCGACTGTTGCTGGAAACATAAGTATAACTCTGTGAGATGAATTCACACATCACCAAGACGTTTCTAGGAAAGCTTCCTTCAAGGTTTCATCTGAGGATATTTCCTTTGTCACACTAATTTCATTTAGTTCAGAAGTATCCCATTGCAGATTTCCAGAACACTGTGATAGCACACTGAACACTGAAGAGAAAGGTGTAACTCTGTGAGTTGCATTCACACATCGCAATGCAGTTTCTCAGAAGGCTTCTTTCCAGTTATCATCTGAGGATATTTCCTTTTTGACCATAGCCCTCAATGAGCTCCCAAATATCACTTTGCAGAACACAAGATAACAGAGTTAGCAAACTTTTCCAGGAAGGGAAGGGCGGAACTCTGTGTGATGAATTCACACATCAGAAAGCAATCTCTCAGGAAGCTTCTCTCTAGTGATTATCTGAGGATACTTCCTTTTTACCATGGGCCTCTATGTGCTCCCAAATCTCACTGTGCATATTAAATGAAAAGAGTGTTAGCATACTGCTTCCTGAGAACAAAGCTGTAACTCTGTGAGAGGAATTCACAGATCACAAAGAAGTTTCTCAGAAAGCTTCTTTCACGTTTTGAACTGATGATATTTCCTTTATCAGTGTAGGCCTCAATGCCATCAAAAGAATTCCTGCTCAGCTTCCTCCAAAACAGTGATAATGGACTGTTGCATGAAACATAAGTGTAACTCTGTGAGATGAATTCACACATCACCAAGAGGTTTCTAGGAAGGATTCTTTCTAGTTTTCATCTGAGGATATTTCCTTTTTCACCGTAAGCTTCATTGCGTTCAGAAGTATCCCATTGCAGATTTTCAGAAAACTGTGTTAGCACACTGAACACTGAAGAGAAAGGTGTAACTCTGTGAGTTGCATTCACACATCGCAATGCAGTTTTTCAGAAGGCTTCTTTCCCGTTTTCATCTGACGATATTTCCTTTTCCACCATAGCCCTGAAAGAGCTCCCAAATATAACTTTGCAGAACACAAGGTAAGAGAGTTAGCAAACGGTTCCCAGAAGGGAAGGGTGGAACTCTGTGTGATGAAGTCACACATCAGAAAGCAATCTCTTAGAAAGCTTCTCTCTAGTTATGATCTAAAGATATTTCCTTTTCACCATGGGCCCCTAAAGGCTCCCAAATCTCACTTTGCAGATTCCACGAAACGAGTGTTAGCACACTGCTTCCTGAGAACTCAGCTGTAACTCTGTGAGAGGAATTAACAGATCACAAAGAAGTTTCTCAGAGAGCATCTTTCGCGTTTTGAACTGATGATATTACCTTTATCAGCGTAGGCCTCAGTGCGATCCTTAGAAGTCCTTCTCAGGTTCTTCAAAAACAGTGACAATGGACTGATGCATGAAACTAGAAGTGTAACTCTGTGCGATGAATTCACACATCACCAAGAAGTTTCTAGGAAAGCTTCTTGCTAGTTTTCAACTGAGGATATTTCCTTTGTCACCGTAAGCTTCATTGCGTTCAGAATTATCCATTGCAGATTTCCAGAAAACTCTGTTAGCACACTGAACACTGAAGAGAAAGGTGTAACTCTGTGAGTTGCATTCACACTATCGCAATGCAGTTTCTCAGAAGGCTTCTTTCCAGTTTTCATCTGAGGATATTTTCTTTTCACCATAGCCCTCAATGAGCTCCCAAACATCACTTTGCAGAACACAAGATAACAGAGTTAGCAAACTGTTCCAAGAAGGGAAGGGTGGAACTCTGTGTGATGAAGTCACACATCAGAAAGCAATCTCTCAGAAAGCTTCTCTCTAGTTATTATATGAGGATATATTCCTTTTTCACCATGGCCCCCTCTGGGCTCCCAAATCTCACTTTACAGATTCCACGAAACGAGTGTTAGCAATCTTCTTCCTGAGAACTAAGCTGTAACTCTGTGAGAGGAATTCACACATCACAAAGAAGTTTCTCAGAAAGCTTCTTTTAACTTTTGAACTGAAGATATTTCCTTTATAAACGTAGGCCTCAATGCGATCCAAAGAAGTCCTTCTCAGGTTCCTCAAAAACCGTGATAATGGATTGTTGCAGGAAACAAAAGTGTAACTCTGTGCGATGAGTTCACACATCACCTAGAAGTTTCTAGGAAAGCTTCTTTCTAGTTTTCATCTGAGGATATTTCCTTTTTCACCGTAAGCTTCATTGCGTTCAGCAGTATCCCATTGCCGATTTCCAGAAAACTGTGTTAGCACACTGAACACTGAAGAGAAAGGTGTAACTCTGTGAGTTGCATTCACACATCGCAATGCAGTTTCTTTGAAGGCTTCTTTCCAGTTTTCATATTAGGATATTTCCTTTTTCACCATAGCCCTCATTGAGCTCCCAAATATCACTTTGTAGAACACAAGATAACAGAGTTGGCAAACTGTTCCAAGAAGGGAAGGGTGGAACCCTGTGTGATTAAGTCACACATCAGAAAGCAATCTCTCAGAAAGCTTCTCTCTAGTAATTATCTGACGATATTTCCTTTTTCACCATGGGCCCCTATGGGCTCCCAAATCTCACTTCGCAGATTCCACGAAAAGAATACTTGCAAACTGCTTCGAGAACTAAGCTGTAACTCTGTCAGAGGAATTCAAAGATCACAAAGAAGTTTCTCAGAAAGGCTTTTCACGTTTTGAACTGATGATATTTCCTTTATCAACGTAGGCCTCAATGCGATCCAAAGTATTCCTTCTCAGGTACCTCAAAAACAGTGATAATGGACTGTTGCAGGAAACATAAGTGTAGCTCTGTGGGATGAATTCACACGTCACCAAGAACGTTCTAAGAAAGCTTCTTTCTTTTTTTCATTTGAGGATATGGATAAATCCTTTGTCACAATAAGCTTCAATGCGTTCAGAAGTATCCCATTGAAGATTTCCAGAAAACTGTGTTAGCACACTGAACACTGAAGAAAAAGGTGTAACATTGTGATTTGCATTCAGACATGTAAATGCAGTTTCTCAAAAGGCTTCTTGCCAGTTTTCATCTGAGGATATTTCCTTTTTCACCATAGCCCTCAATGGGCTCCGAAATATCACCTTGCAGAACACAAGATAACAGAGTTAGCAAACTGTTCCAAGAGGGGAATGGTGGAACTCTGTGTGATGAAGTCACACAACAGAAGAGCAATCTCTCAATAAGCTTCTCTCTAGCTATTATCTGAGGATATTTCCTTTTTCAACATGGGCCCCTATGGGCTGCCAAATCTCACTTTGCAGATTCCACGAAAAGAGGGTTTGCAACCTCCTTCCTGAGAACTAAGCTGTAACTCTGTGAGAGGAATTCACAGATCACAAAGATGTTTCTCAGAAAGCTTCTTTCACGTTGTGAACTGATGATATTTCCTTTATCAGAGTAGGCCTCATTGCGATAAAAAGAATTCCTCCTCAGGTTTTCAGTAACAGTGATAATGGACTGTTGCAGGAAACATAAGTGTAACTCCGTGAGATGAATTCACACATCACCATGAAGTTTCTAGGAAAGTTTCTTTCTAGTTTTCATCTGAGGATATTTCCTTTGTCACCGAAAGCTTCAAGGCGTTCAGAAGTATCCCATTGCAGATTTCCAGAAAACTGTGTTAGCACACTGAACACGGAAGAGAAAGGGGTAACTCTGTGAGTTGCATTCACACATCGCAATGCAGTTTCTCTAAAGGCTTCTTTCCAGTTTTCATCTGAGGATATTTCCTCTTTCAGATAGCCCTCAATGAGCTCCCAAATATCATTTTGCAGAACACAAGATAACAGAGATAGCAAAGTGTTCCAAGAAGGGAAGTGTGGAACTCAGTGTGATGAAGTCACACAACAGAAAGCAATCTCTCAGAAAGCTTCTCTCTAGTTATTATCTGAGGGTATTTCCTTTTTCACCGTGGGCCCCAATGAGCTCCCAAATCTCACTTGGCAGATTCCACGAAAAGAGTGTTAGCAAACTGCTTCCTGAGAACTAAGCTGTAGTTCTGTGAGAGGAAATCACAGATCACAAAGAAGTTTCTCAGAAAGCTTCTTTCACGTTTTGAACTGAAGATATTTCCTTTAGCAGCATAGGCCTCAATGCGGTCAAAAGAAGTCCTTCTCACGTTCCTCAAAAAAGTGATAATGGACTTTTGCAGGAAACCTAAGTGGAACTCTGTGAGATGAATTCACCCATCACGAAGAAGTTTCTATGAACGCTTCTTTCTCCTTTTCAACTGAGGATATTTCCTTTGTCACCGTAAGCTTATTGCGTTCAGATGTATCCCATTGCAGATTTCCAGAAAACTGTGTTAGCACCTTGAACACTGAAGAGAAAGGTGTAACTCTGTGAGTTGCATTCACACATCGCAATGCAGTTTCTCGGAAGGCTTCTTTCCCGTTTTCATCTGAGGATATTTCCTTTTTCAGATAGCCCTCAATGAGCTCCCAAATATCACTTTGCGGAACACAAGATAACAGAGTTAGCAAACTGTTCCAAGAAGGAAAGGGTGGAACTCTGTGTGATGAAGTCACACATCAGAAAGCAATCTCTCAGAAAGCTTCTCTCTAGTTATTATCTGAGGATATTTCCTTTTTCACCATGGACCCCTATGGACTCCCAAATCTCACGTTGCAGATTCCACGAAAAGAGTGGTGGCAAACTGCTTCCTGAGAACTAAGCTGTAACTCTGTGATAGGAATTCACAGATCACAAAGAAGTTTCTCAGAAAGCTTCTTTCACGTTTTGAACTGATGATATATCCTTTATCAGCGTAAGCCTCATGCGATGCAAAGAAGTCCTTCTCAGTTTCCTCAATAACAGTGATAATGGACTGTTGCAGGAAACATAAGTGTAACTCTGTGAGATGAATTCACACATCACCAAGAAGTTTCTACGAAAGCTTCTTTCTAGTTTTCATACTGAGGATATTTCCTTTGTCACCGTAAGCTTCATGGCGTTCAGAAGTATCCCATTGCAGATTTCCAGAAAACTGTGTTAGCACACTGAACACTGAAGAGAAAGGTGTAACTCTGTGAGTTGCATTCACACATCGCAATGCAGTTTCTCAGAAGGCTTCTTTCCAGTTTTCATCTGAGGATATTTCCTTTTTCACCATAGGCCCTCAATGAGCTCCCAAATATCACTTTGCAGAACACAAGATAACAGAGTTAGCAAACTGTTCCAAGAAGGGAAGGGTGGAACTCTGTGTGATGAAGTCACACATCAGAAAGCAATCTCTCAGAAAGCTTCTCTCTAGCTTATTATCTGAGGATATTTCCTTTTTCACCATGGGCCCCTATGGGCTCCCAAATCTCACTTTGCAGATTCCACGAAAAGAGTGTTAGCAAACTGCTTCCTGAGAACTAAGGTTTAACTCTGTAAGAGGAATTCACAGATCACAAAGAAGTTTCTCAGAAAGCTTCTCTCACATTCTGAACTGATGATATTTTATTTATCAGCGTAGGTCTCAAAGCGATCCAAAGTATTCCTTCTCATGTACCTCAAATACAGTGATAATGAATTGTTGCAGGAAACTTAACTGTAACTCTGTGAGATGAATTCACACATGACCAAGAAGTTTCTAGGAAAGCTTCTTTCAAGTTTTCATCTGAGGATATTTCCTTTGTCACCGTAAGCTGCATTGCGTTCAGAAGTATCCCATTGCAGATTTCCAGAAAAGTGTGTTAGCACACTGAACACTGAAGAGAAAGGGTTAGCTCTGTGAGTTGCATTCACACTTCGAAATGCAGTTTCTCAGAAGGCTTCTTTCCAGTTTTCATCTGAGGATATTTCCTTTTTCACCATAGCCCTCAATGAGCTCCCAAATATCACTTTCCAGGACACACAATAACAGAGTTAGCAAACTGTTCCAAGAAGGGAAGGGTGGAACTCTGTGTGATGAAGTCACACATCAGAAAGCAATCTCTCAGAAAGCTTCTCTCTAGTTATTATCTGAGGATATTTCCTTTTTCACCATAGGCCCCTAAGAGCACCCAAATATCACTTTGCAGATTCCACGAAAAGAGTATTAACAAACCGCTTCCAGAGAACTAAGCTGTAACTCTGTGAGAGGAATTCACAGATCACAAAGAGGTTTCTCAGAAAGCTTCTTTTACGTTTTGAAGTGAGGATAATACCTTCATCAGCGTAGGATTCAATGCGATCCAAAAAGTCCTTCTCAGGTACCTCAAAACAGTGATAAGGGATTGTTGCACGAAACATAAGTGTAACTCTGTGAGATGAATTCATACGTCACCAAGAAGTTTCTAGGAAAGCTTCTTTCTATTTTTCAACTGAGGATATTTCGTTTGTTACCTTAGGTTTCATTGCGTTCAGAAGTATCCCATTGCAGATTTCCAGAAAACTGTGTTAGCACACTGAACACTGAAGAGAAAGGTGTAACTCTGTGAGTTGCATTCACACATCGCAATGCAGTTTCTCTAGAAGGCTTCTTTCCAGTTTTCATCTGAGGATATTTCCTTTTTCACCATAGCCATCAATGAGCTCCCAAATATCAATTTGCAGAACACAAGATAACAGAGTTAGCAAACTGTTCCAAGAAGGGAAGGGTGGAACTCTGTGTGATGAAGTCACACATTAGGAAGCAATCTCTCAGTAAGCTTCTCTCTAGTTCTTATCTGAGGATATTTCCTTTTTCACCAAGGGCCCCTATGGGCTCCAAAATCTCACTTTGCAGATTCCACGAAAAGAGTGTTAGCAACCTGATTCCTGAGAACTAAGCTGTAACCCTCTGAGTGGAATTCACAGATCACAAAGAAGTTTATCAGAAAGCTTCTTTCACGTTTTGAACTGATGATATTTCCTTTATCAGAGTAGGCCTCAATGCAATCCAAAGAAGTCCTTCTCAGGTTCCTCACATCATTGATAATGGACCGCTGCAAGAAACATAAGTGTAACTCTGTGAGATGAATTCACACATCACCAGGGAGTTTCTATGAATGGTTCTTTCTAGTTTTCATCTGAGGATATTTCCTTTGTCACCGTAAGCTTCATTGCGTTCAGAAGTATCCCATTGCAGATTTCCAGAAAACTGTGTTAGCACACTGAACACTGAAGAGAAGGTGTAACTCTGTGAGTTGCATTCACACATCGCAATGCAGTTTCTCAGAAGGCTTCTTTCCAGTTTTCATCTGAGGATATTTCCTTTTCACCATAGCCCTCAATGAGCTCCCAAATATCACTTTGCAGAACACAAGATAACAGAGTTAGCAAACTGTTCCAAGAAGGGAAGGGTGGAACTCTGTGTGATGAAGTCACACATCAGAAAGCAATCTCTCAGAAAGCTTCTCTCTAGTTATTATCTGAGGATATTTCCTTTTTCACCATGGGCCCCTATGGGCTCCCAAATCTCACTTTGCAGATTCCACGAAAAGAGTGTTAGCAAACTGCTTCCTGAGAACTAAGCTGTAACTCTGTGAGAGGAATTCACAGATCACAAAGAAGTTTCTCAGAAAGCTTCTTTCACGTTTTGAACTGATGATATTTCTTTATCAGCGTAGGCCTCAATGCGATCCAAAGAAGTCCTTCTCAGGTTACCTCAAAAACAGTGATAATGGACTTGTTGCAGGAAACATAAGTGTAACTCTGTGAGATGAATTCACACATCACCAAGAAGTTTCTAGGAAAGCTTCTTTCTAGTTTTCATCTGAGGATATTTCCTTTGTCACCGTAAGCTTCATTGCGTTCAGAAGTATCCCATTGCAGATTTCCAGAAAACTGTGTTAGCACACTGAACACTGAAGAGAAAGGGGTAACTCTGTGAGTTGCATTCACACATCGCAATGCAGTTTCTCAGAAGGCTTCTTTCCAGTTTTCATCTGAGGATATTTCCTTTTTCAGATAGCCCTCAATGAGCTCCCAAATATCACTTTGCAGAACACAAGATAACAGAGTTAGCAAACTGTTCCAAGAGGAGAAGGGTGGAACTCTGTGTGATGAAGTCACACATCAAAAAGCAATCTCTCAGTAGGCTTCTCTGTAGTTATTATCTGAGGATATTTCCTTTTCCACCATGGGCCCCTATGGGCTCCCAAATCTCACCTTGCAGATTACAGGAAAAGAGTGTTAGCAAACTGCTTCCTGAGAACTCGGGGTTAACACTTTGAGAGGAATTCACAGATCACAAAAGAGTTTCTCAGAAAGCTTCTTTCATGTTTAGAACTGATGATATTTCCTTTATCAGCGTAGGCCTCAATGCGATCCAAAGAGGTCCTTCTCAGGTTCCTCAAAAACAGTGATAATGGACTGTTGCAGGAAACATAAGTGTAACTCTGTGAGATGAATTCACACATCACCAAGAAGTTTCTAGGAAAGCTTCTTTCTAGTTTTCATCTGAGGATATTTCCTTTGTCACCGTAAGCTTCATTGCGTTCAGAAGTATCCCATTGAAGATTTCCAGAAAACTGTGTTAGCACACTGAACACTGAAGAGAAGGTGTAACATCTGTGAGTTGCATTCACACATCGCAATGCAGTTTCTCAGAAGGCTTCTTGCCAGTTTTCATCTGAGGATATTTCCTTTTTCACCATAGCCCTCAATGAGCTCCAAATATCACTTTGCAGAACACAAGATAACAGAGTTAGCAAACTGTTCCAAGAAGGGAAGGGTGGAACTCTGTGTGATGAAGTCACACATCAGAAAGCAATCTCTCAGTAAGCTTCTCTCTAGCTATTATCTGAGGATATTTCCTTTTTCACCATGGGCCCCTATGGGCTCCCAAATCTCACTTTGCAGATTCCACGAAAAGAGTGTTAGCAAACTGCTTCCTGAGAACTAAGCTGTAACTCTGTGAGAGGAATTCACAGATCACAAAGAAGTTTCTCAGAAAGCTTCTTTCACGTTGTGAACTGATGATATTTCCTTCATCAGCGTAGGCCTCCATGCGATCCAAAGAAGTCCTTCTCAGGTTCCTCAAAAACAGTGATAATGGACTGCTGCATGAAACATAAGTGTAACTCTGTGAGATGAATTCACACATCACCAAGAAGTTTCTACGAAAGCTTCTTTCTAGTTTTCAACTGAGGATATTTCCTTTGTCACCGTAAGCTTCATTGCGTTCAGAAGTATCCCATTGCAGATTTCCAGAAAACTGTGTTAGCACACTGAACACTGAAGAGAAAGGTGTAACTCTGTGAGTTGCATTCACACATCGCAATGCAGTTTCTCAGAAGGCTTCTTTCCAGTTTTGATCTGAGGATATTTCCTTTTTCACCATAGCCCCCAATGAGCTCCCAAATATCACTTTGCAGAACACAAGATAACAGAGTTAGCAAACTGTCCCAAGAAGGGAAGGGTGGAACTCTGTGTGATGAAGTCACACATCAGAATGCAATCTCTCAGTAAGCTTCTCTCCAGTTATTATCTGAGGATATTTCCTTTTTCACCATGGGCACCTATGGGCTCCCAAATCTCACTTTGCAGATTCCACGAAAAGAGTGTTAGCAAACTGCTTCCTGAGAAGTAAGCTGTAACTCTGTGAGAGGAATTCACAGATCACAAAGAAGTTTCCCAAAAAGCTACTTTCACGTTTTGAACTGATGATATTTCCTTTATCAGCGTAGGCCTCAATGCAATCCAAAAAGTCCTTCTTAGGTCCTCAAAAACAGTGATAAATGACTGATGCATGAAACATATGTGTAACTCTGTGAGATGAATACACATATCACCAAGAATTTTCTAACAAAGCTTCTTTCTAGTTTTCACCTGAGGATATTTCCTTTGTCACTGTAAGCTTCATTGCTTTCAGTAGTATCCCATTGCAGATTTCCAGAAAACTGTGTTAGCAAACTGAACACTGAAGAGAAACTTGTAACTCTGTGAGTTGCATTCACACATCGCAATGCAGTTTCTGAGAAGGCTTCTTTCCAGTTTTCATCTGAGGATATTTCCTTTTTCACCATAGCGCTCAATGAGCTCCCAAATATCACTTTTCAGAACACAAGATAACAGAAGTTAGCAAACTCTTCCAAGAAGGGAAGGGTGGAACTCTGTGTGATGAAGTCACACATCAGAAAGCAATCTCTCAGAAAGCTTCTCTCTAGTTATTATCTGAGGATATTTCCTTTTTCACCATGGTCCCCTATGGGCTCCCAAATCTCACTTTGCAGATTCCACGAAAAGAGGGTTAGAAAACTGCTTCCTGAGAACTAAGCTGTAACTCTGTGAGAGGAATTCACAGATCACAAAGAAGTTTCTCAGAAAGCTTCTTTCACATTTTGAACTGATGATATATCCTTTATCAGCGTAAGCCTCATGCGATGCAAAGAAGTCCTTCTCAGTTTCCTCAATAACAGTGATAATGGACTGTTGCAGGAAACATAAGTGTAACATCTGTGAGATGAATTCACACATCACCAAGAAGTTTCTACGAAAGCTTCTTTCTAGTTTTCTACTGAGGCATATTTCCTTTGTCACCGTAAGCTTCATGGCGTTCAGAAGTATCCCATTGCAGATTTCCAGAAAACTGTGTTAGCACACTGAACACTGAAGAGAAAGGTGTAACTCTGTGAGTTGCATTCACACATCGCAATGCAGTTTCTCAGAAGGCTTCTTTCCAGTTTTCATCTGAGGATATTTCCTTTTTCACCATAGCCCTCAATGAGCTCCCAAATATCACTTTGCAGAACACAAGATAACAGAGTTAGCAAACTGTTCCAAGAAGGGAAGGGTGGAACTCTGTGTGATGAAGTCACACATCAGAAAGCAATCTCTCAGAAAGCTTCTCTCTAGTTATTATCTGAGGATATTTCCTTTTTCACCATGGGCCCCTATGGGCTCCCAAATCTCACTTTGCAGATTCCACGAAAAGAGTGTTAGCAAACTGCTTCCTGAGAACTAAGCTGTAGCTCTGTGAGAGGAATTCACAGATCACAAAGAAGTTTCTCAGAAAGCTTCTTTCACGTTTTGAACTGATGATATTTCCTTTATCAGCGTAGGCCTCAATGCGATCCAAAGTATTCCTTCTCAGGTACCTCAAATACAGTGATAATGGATTGTTGCAGGAACATTAAGTGTAACTCTATGAGATTGAAATTCACACATCACCAAGAAGTTTCTAAGAAAGCTTCTTTCTATTTTTCCCTGAGGATATTTCCTTTGTCACTGTAAGCTTCATGGCGTTCAGAAGTATCCCATTGCAGATTTCCAAAACAACTGTGTTAGCACACTGAACACTGAAGAGAGAGGTGTAACTCTGTGAGTTGCATTCACACATCGCAATGCAGTTTCTCAGAAGGCTTCTTTCCAGTTTTCATCTGAGGATATTTCCTTTTCACCATAGCCCTCAATGAGCTTCCAAATATCACTTTGCAGAACACAAGATAACAGAGTTAGCAAACTGATCCAAGAAGGGAACGGTGGAACTCTGTGGGATGAAGTCACACATCAGAAAGCAATCCCTCAGAAAGCTTCTCTCTACTTATTATCTGAGGATATATCTTTTTCACCATGGGCCCCATGGGCTCCCAAATCTCTCTTTGCAGATTCCTCGAAAAGAGTGTTAGCAAACTGCTTCCTGAGAACTAAGCTGTAACTTTGTGAGAGGAATTCACAGATCACAAAGAAGTTTCTCAGAAAGCTTCTTTCACGTTTTGAACTGATGATATTTCCTTTATCAGCGTAGGCCTCAATTCGATCCAAAGAAGTCCTTCTCAGGTTCCTCAAAAACAGTGATTACGGACTGTTGCAGGACACATAACTGTAACTCTGTGATGTGAATTCACATATCACCAAGAAGTTTCTAGGACAGCTTCTTTCTAGATTTCAACTGAGGATATTTCCTTTGTCACAGTGAGCTTCAATGCGTTCAGAAGTATCCCATTGCAGATTTCCAGAAAACTGTGTCAGCACACTGAACACTGTAGAGAAAGGTGTAACTCTGTGAGTTGCATTCACACATCGCAATGCAGTTTCTCAGAACGCTTCTTTCCAGTTTTCATCTGAGGATATTTCCTTTTTCACCATAGCTGTTGATGAGCTCCCAATAATCACTTTGCAGAACACAAGATAACAGAGTTAGCAAACTCTTCCAAGAAGGGAAGGATGGAACTCTGTGTCATGAAGTCACACATCAGTAAGCCATCTCTCAGTAAGCTTCTCTGAAGTTATTATCTGAGGATATTTCCTTTTTCATCATGCGCCCCTAAGGGCTCCCAAATCTCACTTTGCAGATTCCACGAAAAGAGTGTTAGGAAACTGCTTCCTGAGAACTAAGCTGTAACTCTGTGAGAGGAATTCGCAGATCACAAAGAAGTTTCTCAGAAAGCTTCTTTCACGTTTTGAACTGATGATATTACCTTTATTAGCATAGGCCTCAATGCGATCCAAAGAAGTCCTTCTCAGTTTCCTCAAAAGCAGTGATAATGGACTGGTGAAGGAAACATAAGTGTAAATCTGTGAGATGAATTCACACATCACCAAGAAGTTCCGAAGAAAGCTTCTTTCCAGTTTTCAACAGAGGATATTTCCTTTGTCACCATAAGGTTCATGGCGTTCAGAAGTATCTCATTGCAGATTTCCAGAAAACTGTGTCAGCAAACTGAACACTGAAGAGAAAGGTGTAACTCTGTGAGTTGCATTCACACATCGCCATTCAGTTTCTCAGAAGGCTTATTTCCAGTTTTGATCTGAGGATATTTCCTTTTTCAACATAGCCCTCAATGAGCTCCCAAATATCACTTTGCAGAACACAGGATAAAAGAGTTAGCAAACTTTTAAAAGAAGAAACGGTGGAACTCTGTGTGATGAAGTCACACATCAGAAAGCATTCTCTCAAAAGCTTCTCTCTAGTTATTATCTGAGGATATTTCCTTTTTCACCATGGGCCGCTATTTGCTCCCAATCCTCACTTTGCAGATTCCACGAAAAGGGTGTTAGCAAACTGCTTCCTGAGAACTAAGCTGAAAATCTGTGAGAGGAATTCACAGATCAGAAAGACGTTTCTCAGAAAGCTTCTTTCACGTTTTGAACTGATGATATTTTCTTTATCAGCGTACGCCTCAATGCGATCCAAAGAAGTCCTTCTCAGGTTCCTCACAAACCGTGATATGGGACTGCTGCATTAGACATAAGTGTAACTGTGTGAGATGAATTCACACATCACCAAGAAGTTTTTTAATAAAGCTTATTTCTAGTTTTCATCTGAGGATATTCCCTTTGTCTCCGTTAGGTTCGTTGCGTTCAGAAGTATCCCGTTGAAGATTTCCAGAAAACTGTGTTAGCACACTGAACACTGAGGAGAAATTGTTAACTCTGTGAGTTGCATTCACACATCGCAATGCAGTTTCTCAGAAGGCTTCTTTCCAGTTTTCATCTGAGGATATTTCCTTTTCCACCATAGCCCTCAATGAGCTCCCAAATATCACTTTGACAAACACAAGATAACAGAGTTAGCAAACTTTTCCAAGAAGGGAAGGGTGGAACTCTGTGTGATGAAGTCACACATCAGAAAGCAATCTCTCAGAACGCTTCTCTCTAGTTATTATCATCTGAGGATATATCCATTTTCAGCATGGGCAACTATGGGCACCCAAATCTACTTTGCAGGTTCCACTAAAAGAGTGTTAGCAAACTGCTTCCTGAGAACTAAGCTGTAACTCTGTGAGAGGAATTCACAGATCACAAAGAAGATTCTCAGAAAGCTTCTTTCACGTTTTGAACTGATGATATCTCCTTTATCAGCGTAGGCCTCAATGCGATCCAAAGAAATCCTTCTCAGGTTCCTCAAAAACAGTGATAATGGACTGTTGCAGGAAACATAAGTGTAACTCTGTGAGATGAATTCACACATCATCAAGAAGTTTCTAGGAAATCTTCTTTCTAGTTTTCAACTGAGGATATTTCCTTTCTCACCGTAAGCTTCATTGCGTTCAGAAGTATGCCACTGCAGATTTCGAGAAATCTGTGTTAGCACACAGAACACTGAAGAGAAAGTTGTAACTCTATGAGTTGCATTCACACATCGCAATGCAGTTTCTCAGAAGGCTTCTTTCCACTTTTCATCTGAGGATATTTCCTTTTTCACCATAGCCCTCAATGAGCTTCCAAATATCACTTTGCAGAACACAAGATCACAGAGTTAGCAAACTGTTCCAAGAAGGGAAGGGTGGAACTCTGTGGGATGAAGTCACACATCAGAAAGCAATCTCTCAGAATGTTTCTCTCCACTTAATATGTGAGGATGTTTCCTTTTTCACAATGGACCCTATGGGTTCCCAAATCTCACTTTGCAGATTCCACGAAAGGAGTGTTAGCAAACTGCTTCCTGAGAACTGAGCTGTAACTCTGTGAGAGGAATTCACAGATCACAAAGAAGGTTCTCAGAAAGCATCTTTCACGTTTTGAACTGATGATATTTCCTTTATCAGCGTAGGCCTCAATGTGATCCCAAGAAGTCCTTCCCAGGTTCCTCAAAAACAGTGATAATGGACTGTTGCAGGAAGCATAAATGTAACTCTGTGAGATTAATTCACACATCACCAAGAAGTTTCTAGGAAAGCTTCTTTCTAGTTTTTATCTGAGTATATTTCCTTTGTCAACGTAAGCTTCATTGCGTTCAGAAGTATCCCATTGAATATTTCCAGAAAACTGTGTCAGCACACTGAACACTGAAGAGAAAGGTGTAACTCTGTGAGTTCACTCACACATCGCAATACAGTTTCTCAGAAGGCTTCTTTACTGTTTTGATAGGAGGATATTTCCTTTTCCAATATAGCCCTCAATGAGATCCAAATATCACTTTGCAGAATACAAGATAACAGAGTTTGCAAACTGTTCCAAGAAGGGAATGGTGGAACTCTGTGTGATGAAGTCACACATCAGAAAGCAATGTCTCAGAAAGCTTCTCTCTAGTTATTATCGGAGGATACTTCCTTTTTCACTATGGGCCCCGATGGGCTCAGCAAATCTCACTTTGCAGATTACACGAAAAGAGTGTTAGCAAACTGCTTCCTGAGAACTAAGATGTAACTCTGTGAGAGAATCACACATCACAAAGAAGTTTCTCAGAAAGCTTCGTTCAAGTTTTGAACTGATGATATTTCCTTTATCAGCTTAGGCCTCAGTGCGATCCAAAGAAGTCATTCTCATGTTCCTCAAAAACAGTGATAGTGGACTGTTGCAGGAAACATAAGTGTAACTGTGTGAGATGAATTCACACATCACCAAGAAGTTTTTTTAAGAAAGCTTTTCGAAGTTTTCTTCTGAGGATATTCCCTTTGTCACCATAAGCTTCATTACATTCAGAAGTATCCCATTGCAGATTTACAGAAAACTGTGTGAGGACACTTAACGCTGAAGAGAAAGGTGTAACTCTGTGAGTTGCATTCACACATCACAATGCTGTTTCTCAGAAGGCTTCTTTCCAGTTTCCATCTGAGGATATTTCCTTTTTCACCATAGACCTAAATGAGCTCCCAAATATCACTTTGCAGAACACAAAATAACAGAGTTAGCAAACTGTTCCAAGAAGGGAAGGGTGGAACTCTGTGTGATGAAGTCACACTTCAGAAAGCAACCTCTCTGAAAGCTTCTCTCTAGTAATTATCGTACGATAATTCCTTTTTTAACATGGGTCTCTATGGGCTCCCAAATCTCACTTTGCAGATTCCACGAGAAGAGTGTTTGCAAACTGCTTCCTGAGAACTAAGCTGTAAGTCTGTGAGAGAAATTCACAAATCACAAAGAAGTTTCTCAGAAATCTTCTTTCACGTTTTGAACTCATGATATTTCCTTTGTCAGCGTAAGCCTCAATGTGATCCAAAGAAGTCTTTCTCAGGTTCCAAAAAAAGAGTGAGAATGGACTGTTGCAAGAAACATAAGTGTAACTCTGTGAGATACATTCACCCATCACGAAGAAGTTTCTGTGAAAGCTTCTTTCTAGTCTTCAACTGAGGATATCTCCTTAGTCTCCGTAAGCTTCATTGCGTTCAGAAGTATCCCATTGAAGATTTCCAGGAAACGGTGTTAGCACACAGAACACTGAAGAGATAGGTGTAACACTGTGAGTTACATTCAGCACATCGCAATGCAGTTTCTCAGAAGGCTTCTTTCCAGTTTTCATCTGAGGATATTTCCTTTTTCACCACTAGCCCTCATTAGCTCTCAAATATCACTTTGCAGAACACAAGATAACAGAGTTAGCAAACTGTTCCAAGAAGGGAAGGGTGGAACTCTGTGTGATGAAGTCACACATCAGAAAGCAATCTCTCAGAAAGCTTCTCTCTAGTTATTATCTGAGGATATTTCCTTTTTCACCACTGGGCCCCTATGGGCTCCCAAATCTCACTTTGCAGATTGCACGAAAAGAGTGTTAGCAAACTGCTTCCTGAGAACTAAGCTGTAACTCTGTGAGAGGAATTCACAGATCACAAAGAAGTTTCTCAGAAAGCTTCTTTCACGATTTGAACTGATGATATTTCCTTTATCAGCGTAGGCCTCAATGCGATCCAAAGAAGTCCTTCTCAGGTTCCTCAAAAACAGTGATAATGGACTGTTGCAGGAAACATACTGTGTAAACTGTGAGATGAATTCACACATCACCAAGAAGTTTCTAGGAAAGCTTCTTTCTAGTTTTCAACTGAGGATATTTCCTTTGTCACCGTAAGCTTCATTGCGTTCAGAAGTATCCCCATTGCAGATTTCCAGAAAACTGTGTTAGCACACTGAACACTGAAGAGAAAGGTGTAACTCTGTGAGTTGCATTCACACATCGCAATGCAGTTTCTCAGAAGGCTTCTTTCCAGTTTTCATCTGAGGATATTTCCTTTTTCACCATAGCCCTCAATGAGCTCCCAATATCACTTTGCAGAACACAAGATAACAGAGTTAGCAAACTGTTCCAAGAAGGAAGGTGGAACTCTGTGTGATGAAGTCACACATCAGAAAGCAATCTCTCAGAAAGCTTCTCTCTAGTTATTATCTGAGGATTATTCCTTTTTCACCATGGGCCCTATGGGCTCCCAAATCTCACTTTGCAGATTCCACGAAAAGAGTGTTAGCAAACTGCTTCCTGAGAACTAAGCTGTAACATCTGTGAGAGGAATTCACAAATCACAAAGAAGTTTCTCAGAAAGCTTCTTTCACGTTTTGAACTCATGATATTTCCTTTGTCAGCGTAAGCCTCAATGTGATCCAAAGAAGTCTTTCTCAGGTTCCACAAAAAGAGTGAGAATGGACTGTTGCAAGAAACATAAGTGTAACTCTGTGAGATACATTCACCCATCACGAAGAAGTTTCTGTCAAAGCTTCTTTCTAGTCTTCAACTGAGGATATCTCCTTAGTCTCCGTAAGCTTCATTGCGTTCAGAAGTATCCCATTGAAGATTTCCAGGAAACGGTGTTAGCACACAGAACACTGAAGAGAAAGGTGTAACACTGTGAGTTACATTAGCACATCACAATGCAGTTTCTCAGAAGGCTTCTTTCCAGTTTTCATCTGAGGATATTTCCTTTTTCACCACGGGCCCCTATTTGCTCTCAAATATCACTTTGCAGAACACAAGATAACAGAGTTAGCAAACTGTTCCAAGAAGGGAACGGTGGAACTCTGTGCGATGCGGTCACACATCAGAAAGCAATCTCTCAGAAAGCTTCTCTCTAGTTATTATCGGAGGATATTTCCTTTTTCACCATGGGCCCCTATGGGCTCCCAAATCTCACTTTGCAGATTCCACGAAAAGAGTGTTAGCAAACTGCTTCCTGAGAACTAAGCTGTAACTCTGTGAGAGGAATTCACAGATCACAAAGAAGTTTCTCAGAAAGCTTCTTTCACGTTTTGAACTGATGATATTTCCTTTATCAGCGTAGGCCTCAATGCGATCCAAAGAAGTCCTTCTCAGGTTCCTCAAAAACAGTGATAATGGACTGTTGCAGGAAACATAAGTGTAACTCTGTGAGATGAATTCACACATCACCAAGAAGTTTCTAGGAAAGCTTCTTTCTAGTTTTCATCTGAGGATATTTCCTTTGTCACCGTAAGCTTCATTGCGTTCAGAAGTATCCCATTGCAGATTTCCAGAAAACTGTGTTAGCACACTGAACACTGAAGAGAAAGGTGTAATTCTGTGAGTTGCATTCACACTTCGCAACGCAGTTTCTCAGAAGGCTTCTTTCCAGTTTTCATCTGAGAATATTTCCTTTTTCACCATAGCCCTCAATGAGCTCCCATTTATCACTTTGCAGAACAGAAGATAACAGATTTAGCAAACTGTTCCAAGAAGGGAAGGGTGGAACTCTGTGTGATGTAGTCACACATCAGAAAGCAATCTCTCAGAAGGCTTCTCTCTAGTTATTATGTGAGGATATTACGTTTTTCACCAAGAGCCTCTATGAGCTGCCAAATCTCACTTTGCAGGATCTTAGAAAAGAAGGTTAACAAACTGCTTCCTGAGAACTAAGCTGTAACTCTGTGAGAGGAATTCACAGATCACAAAGAAGTTTCTCAGTAAGGTTCTTTCACGTTTTGAACTGATGATATTTCCTTTAACAGCGTAGGCATCAATGTGTTCCAAAGAAGGCCTTCTCAAGTTCTTCAAAAACAGTGATATTGGACTGTTGCAGGAAACATAAGTGTAACTCTCTGAGATGAATTCACACATCACCAAGTAGTTTCTAGGAAAGCTTCCTTCTTGTTTTCAACTGAGGATATTTCCTTTGTCACCGTAAGCTTCATGGCGTTCAGAAGTATCTAATTGCAGATTTCCAGAAAACTGTGTTAACACACTGAACACTGAAGAGAGAGGTGTAACTGTGTGACTTGCATTCACACATCGCAATGCACTTTCTCAGAAGGCTTCTTTCCAGTTTTCATCTGAGGATATTTCCTTTTTCACCATAGCCCTCAATGAGCTCCCTAATATCACTTTGCAGAACACAAGATAACAGAGTTAGCAAACTGTTCCAAGAAGGGAAGGGTGGAAGTCTGTGTGATGAGGTCACACCTCAGAAAGCAATCTCTCAGAAAGGTTCTCACTAGTTATTATCTGAGGATATTTCCTTTTTCACCATGGGCCCCTAAGGGCTCCCAAATCTCACTTTGCGGGTTCCACGAAAAGAATGTTAGCAAACTGCTGCCCGAGAACTAAGCTGTAACTCTGTGAGAGGAATTCACACATCACAAAGAAGTTTCTCAGAAAGCTTTTTTCACGTTGAACTGATGATATTTCCTTTATCAGCGTAGGTCTCAATGCGATCGAAAGAAGTCCTTCTCAGGTTCCTGAAAAACAGTGATAATGGACTGTTGCAGGAAATGTAAGTGTAAATCTGTGAGATGAATTCACACATAACCAAAAAGGTTCTATGAAAACTTCTTTCTAATTTTCAACTGAAGATATTTCCTTTGTCACGGTAATCTTCATTGCATTCAAAAGTATCTCATTGCAGATTTCCAGAAAACTGTGTTATCACAATGAACACTGAAGGGAAAGGTGTAACTCTGTGAGTTGCATTCACACATCGAAATGCAGTTTCTCAGAAGGCTTCTTTCCCGTTTTCATCTGAGGATATTTCGTTTTTCATCATAGCCCTCAATGAGCTCCCAAATATCACTTTGCAGAACACCAGATAACAGAGTTAGCAAACTGTTCCAAGAAGGGAAGGGTGGAACTCTGTGTGATGAAGTCACACATCAGAAAGCAATCTCTCGCTCTGTCTCCCGGACTAGAGTGCAGTGGCCAGATCTCAGCTCACTGCAAGCTCCGCCTCCCGGGTTTACGCCATTCTCCTGCCTCAGCCTCCTGAGTAGCTGGGACTACAGGCGCCCGCCACCTCGCCCAGCTAGTTTTTGCATTTTTAGTAGAGATGGGGTTTCACCGTGTTAGCCAGGATGGTCTCGATCTCCTGACCTCGTGTTTCGCCCATCTCGGCCTCCCAAAGTGCTGGGATTACAGGCTTGAGCCACCGGGCACGGCCAATATATCCTTTTTCACCATGAGCCCTTATGGCCTCCCAAATCTCACATTGCAGATCCCACGAAAAGAGTGTTAGCAAACTGCTTCCTGAGAACTAAGCTGTAACTCTGTGAGAGGAATTCACAGATCACAAAGAAGTTTCTCAGAAAGCTTATTTCACGTTTTGAACTGATGATATTTCCTTTATCAGCGTAGGCCTCAATGCGATCCAAAGAAGTCCTTCTCAGGTTCCTCACAAACAGTGATAATGGACTGTTGCAGGAAACATAAGTGTAACTCTGTGAGATGAATTCACACATCACCAAGAGGTTTCTAGGAAAGCTTCTTTCTAGTTTTCAACTGAGGATATTTCCTTTGTCACCGTAAGTTTCATTGCATTCAGAAGTATCCCATTGCAGATTTACAGAATTCTCTGTGAGCACACTGAACACTGAAGAGAAAGGTGTAACTGTGTGAATTGCATTCACACATCGCAATGCAGTTTCTCAGAAGGCTTCTTTCCAATTTTCATCTGAGGATTTTTCCTTTTTCACCATAGCCCTCAATGAGCTCCCGAATATCACTTTGCAGAACACAAGATAACAGAGTTTGCAAACAGTTCCCAGAAGGGAAGAGAGAACTCTCTGTTTTGAAGTCACACATCAGAAAGCAATCTCTCTGAAAGCTTCTCTCTAGTTATTTTCCAAGGATATTTTCTTTTCACCATGGGCCCCTAAGGGCTTCCAAATCTCACTTTGCAGATTGCAAGAAAATAGTGTTAGCAAACTGCTTCCTGAGAACAAATCTGTAACTCTGTGAGAGGAATTCGCAGATCACAAAGAAGTTTCTCAGAAGCTTCTTTCACGTTGTGAACTGATGATAGCTCCTTTATCATCATAGGCCTCAATGAGATACAAAGAAATCCTTGTCAGGTTCCGCAAAAACAGTGATAATGGACTGTTGCACGAAACATAAGTGTAACATTGTGAGATGAATTCACACATCACCAAGAAGTTTCAAAGAAAGCTTCTTTCTAGTTTTGATCTGAGGATATTTCCTGGTCACCGTAAGCTTCATTGCGTTCAGAAGTATCCCATTGCAGATATCCAGAAAACTGTGTCAGCAATCTGAACACTGAAGAGAAACGTGTTACATTTGGAGTTGCATTCACACATCGAAATGCAGTTTCTCAGAACGCTTCTTTCAGTGTTCATCTGAGGATATTTCCTTTTTCACCATAGCCCTCATTGAGCTCCCAAATATCACTTTGCACAACCCAACCAACATAGTGAGCAAACTCTTCCAAGAAGGGAAGGGTGAAACTCTGTGTGATGAAGTCACACATCAGAAAGCAACCTCTCTGAAAGCTTCTATCTAGTTATTTTCTGAGGATATTTCCTTTTTCACCATGGACCCCTATGGGCTCCCACATCTCACGTTGCAGATTTCAGGAAAAGAGTGTTAGCAAACTGCTTCCTGAGAACTAAGCTGTAACTCTGTGAGAGGAATTCACATATCACAAAGAAGTTTCTCAGAAAGCTTCTTTCACGTTTTGAACTGATGATATTTCCTTTATCAGTGTAGGCCTCATTGCGATCCACAGAAGTCCTTCACAGCTTCCTCAAAAACAGTTATAATGGACTGTTGCAGGAAACATAAGTGTAACTCTGTGAGATGAATTCACACATCACCAAGAAGTTTCTAGGAAAGCCTCTTTCTAGTTTTCAACTGAGGATATTTCCTTTTTCACCATTAGCTTCATTGCGTTCAAAAGTATCCCATTGCAGATTTCCAGAACACTGTGTTAGAACACTGAACATTGAAGGGAAAGGTGTAACTCTGTGAGTTGCATTCACACATCGCAATGCAGTTTCTCAGAAGGCTTCTTTCCAGTTTTCATCTGAGGGTAATTCCTTTTCACCATAGCTCTCAATGAGCTCCCTAAATATCACTTTGCAGAACACAAGATAACAGAGTTAGAAAACTGTTCCAAGAAGGGAAGGGTGGAACTCTGTGTGCATAAGTCACACATCAGAAAGCAATCTCTCAGAAAGGTTTTCTCTCGTTATTATCTGAGGATATTTCCTTTTTCACCATGAGCCCCTATGGTCTCCCAAATCTCACTTTGCAGATTAAACGAAAAGAATGTTAGCAAACTGCTTCCTGAGAATTAAGCTGTAACTCTGTGAGAGGAATTCTCAGATCACAAAGAAGTTTCTCAGAAAGCTTCATTCACGTTTTGAACTGATGATATTTCCTTTATGAGCGTAGGCCTCAAAGCGATCAAAAGAAGTCCTTCTCAGGATCCTCAAAAACAGTGATAATGGACTGTTGCAGGAAACATAAGTGTAACTCTGTGAGACGAATTCACACATCACCAAGAAGTTTCTAGGAAAGCTTCTTTCAAGTTTTCATCTGAGGATATTTCCTTTGTCACCGTAAGCTTCATTGCATTCAGAAGTATCCCATTACGGATTTCCAGAAAACTGTGTTAGCACACTGAACACTGAAGAGAAAGGTGTAACTCTGTGTGTTGCATTCACACATCACAATGCAGTTTCTCACAGGGCTTCTTTCCAGTTTTCATCTGAGGATGTTTCCATTTTCACCATAGCCCTCAATGAGCTCCCAAATATCACTTTGCAGAACACAAGATAACAGAGTTAGCAAACTCTTCCAAGAAGGGAAGCGTGGAACTCTGTGTGATGAAGTCACACATCAGAAAGCAATCTCTCAGAAAGCTTCTCTCTAGCTATTATCTGAGGATATTTTCTTTTTCACTATGGGCGCCTATGGGCTCCCAAATCTCACTTTGCAGATTCCACAAAAATAGTGTTAGCAAACTGCTTCCTGAGATCTAAGCTGTAACTCTGTGAGAGAAATTCACAGATTACCGAGAACTTTCTCAGAAAGCTTCTTTCTCGTTTTGAACTGATGATATTTCCTTTATCAGCGTCGGACTTACTGTGATTCAAAGTATTCCTTCTCAGGTACCTCGAAAACAGTGATAATGGATTGTTCCCGGAAACATAAGTGTAACTCTGGGAGCTGAATTCACACATCACCAAGAAGTTTCTAGGAAAACTTCTTTCTAGTTTTTATCTGAGGATATTTCCTTTGTCACCGTAAGCTTCATTGCGTTCAGAAGTATCCCATTGCAGATTTCCAGAAAAATGTGTCAGAACACTGAACACAGAAGAGAAAGGTGAAACTCTATGACCTGCATTCACACATCGCAATGCAGTTTCTCAGAAGGCTTCCTCCAGTTTCCATTTGAGGATATTTCCTTTTTCACCATAGCCCTCAATGAGCTCCGAAATATCACTTTGCAGAACACAAGATAACAGAGTTAGCAAACTGTTCCAAGTAGGGAAGGGTGGAACCCTGTGTGATGAAGTCACACATCAGAAAGCAATCTCTCAGAAAGCATCTCTATATTTAATATCTGAGGATATTTCCTTTTTCACCATGGGCCCCTATGGGCTCCCAAATCTCACTTTGCAGATTCCACGAAAAGAGTGTTAGCAAACTGCTTCCTGAGAACTAAGCTGTAACTCTGTGAGAAGAATTCACAGATCACAAACAAGTTTCTCAGAAAGCTTCTTTCACGTTTTCAACTGATGATATTTTCTTTATCAGCGTAGGCCCCAAAGCGATCCAAAGAAGTGCTTCTCAGGTTCTCAATAACAGTGATGATGGACTGCTGCAGGAAACATGAATGTAAGTCTGTGAGATGAATTCACACATCACCAAGAAGTTTCTAGGAGAGCTTCTTTCTAGTTTTCATCTGAGGATATTTCCTTTGTCACCGTAAGCTTCATTGCGTTTAGAAGTATCCCAATGCATGTTTACAGAATACTGTGTTGGCACACTGAGCACTGAAGAGAAAGGTGTAACTCTGTGAGTTGCATTCACACATCGCAATGCAGTTTCTCAGAAGGCTTCTTTCCACTTTTCATCTGAGGTTATTTCCTTTTTCTCCCTAGCCCTCCATGAGCTCCCAAATATCACTTTGCAGAACACAAGATAACAGAGTTAGCAAACTCTTCCAAGAAGGGAAGGGTGGAACTCTGTGTTTTGAACTGACCCATTAGAAAGCAATCTCTCAGAATGCTTCTCTCTAGTTATTATCTGAGTCAATTTCCTTTTTCACCATGGGTACCTATGGGCTCCTAAATCTCACTTTGCAGATTTTAACGAAAAGAGTGTTAGCAAACTGCTTCCTGAGAACTAAGCTGTAACTCTGTGAGAGGAATTCACAGATCACAAAGAAGTTTCTCAGAAAGCTTCTTTCACGTTTTGAACTGATGATATTTCCTTTATCAGCGTAGGCCTCAATGCGATCCAAAGAAGTCCTTCTCAGGTTCCTCAAAACCAGTGATAATGGACTGTTGCAGGAAACATAAGTGTAACTCTGTAAGATGAATTCACACATCACGAAAAAGTTTCTAAGAAAGCTTCTTTCCAGTTTTCA
This sequence comes from Rhinopithecus roxellana, assembly GCF_007565055.1. Lineage (NCBI taxonomy): Eukaryota > Metazoa > Chordata > Mammalia > Primates > Cercopithecidae > Rhinopithecus > Rhinopithecus roxellana. Next base: position 16,060 of record NW_022141741.1, on the reverse strand, counting down.
TCTGAGGATATTTCCTTTATCACCACAAGCTTTATTGCGTTCAGAAGTATCCCATTGCAGATTTCTAGAAAACTGTGTTAACAGACTGAACACTGATGAGAAATGTGTAACTCTGTGAGTTGCACTCACATATCGAAATGCAGTTTCTCAGAAGGCTTCTTTCCTGTTTTCATCTGAGGATATTTCCTTTTTCACCATAGCCCACAATGATATCTTAAATCTGACTTTGCAGAACACAAGATAAGAGAGTTAGCAAACTGTTCCAAGAAGGGAAGATTGGAATTCTGAGAGATGAAATCACACATCACAAAGCATTCTCTCAGTAAGCTGCTCTCTAGTTATTATCTGAGGATATTTGCTTTTCCACCATGGGCCCCTATGGGCTCCCAATTCTCACTTTGCAGATTCCACGAAAAGCGTGTTAGCAAACTGCTTCCTGAGAACTAAGCTGTAACTCTGTGAGAGGAATTCACAGATCACAAATAAGGTTCCCAGAAAGCTTCTTTCCAGTTTTGAACTGATGATATTTCCTTTATCAACATAGGCCTCAATGCGATCTGAAGAAATCCTTCTCAGGTTCCTCAATACCAGTGATAATTGACTGCTGCATGAAACATAATGTAACTCTGTGAGATGAATTCACACATCACCAAGGAGTTTCTATGAATGGTTCTTTCTAGTTTTCATCTGAGGATATTTCCTTTGTCACCGTAAGCTTCATTGCGCTAAGAAGTATCCCATTGCAGATTTCCAGAAAACTGTGTTAGCACACTGAATCACTGAAGAGAAAGGTGTAACTCTGTGAGTTGCATTCACACATCGCAATGCAGTTTCTCAGAAGGCTTCTTTCCAGTTTTCATCTGAGGATATTTCCTTTTTCACCATAGCCCTCAATGAGCTCCCAAATATCACTTTGCAGAACACAAGATAACAGAGTTAGCAAACTGTTCCAAGAAGGGAAGGGTGGAACTCTGTGTGATGAAGTCACACATCAGAAAGCAATCTCTCAGAAAGCTTCTCTCTAGTTATTATCTGAGGATATTTCCTTTTTCACCATGGGCCCCTATGGGCTCCCAAATCTCACTTTGCAGATTCCACGAAAAGAGTGTTAGCAACCTGCTTCCTGAGAACTAAGCTGTAACTCTGTGAGAGGAATTCACAGATCACAAAGAAGTTTCTCAGAAAGCTTCTTTCACGTTTTGAACTGATGATATTTCCTTTATCAGCGTAGGCCTCAATGCGATCCAAAGAAGTCCTTCTCAGGTTCCTCAAAACAGTGATAATGGACTGTTGCAGGAAACATAAGTGTAACTCCATGAGATGAATTCACACATCACCATGAAGTTTCTAGGAAAGTTTCTTTCTAGTTTTCATCTGAGGATATTTCCTTTGTCACCATAAGCTTCATTGCGTTCGGAAGTATCCCATTGCAACTTTCCAGAAAACTGTCTTAGCACACTGAACACTGAAGAGAATGGTGTAACTCTGTGAGTTGCATTCACACATCGCTGTGCAGTTTCTCAGAAGGCTTCTTCCCAGTTTTCATCTGAGAATATTTCCTTTTCCACCATAGCCCTCAATGAGCTCCATAATATCACTTTGCAGGACACAAGATAAGACAGCAAACTGTTCCAGGAAGGAAATGTTGGAACTCTATGTGATGAAGTCACACATCAGAAAGCAATCTCTCAGAAAGCTTCTCTCTAGTTATTATCTGATGATATTTTCTTTTTCACCATGGGCCCCTATGGGCTCCCAATTCTCACTTTGCAGATTCCACGAAAAGCGTGTTAGCAAACTGCTTCCTGAGAACTAAGCTGTAACACTGTGAGAGGAATTCACAGATCACAAAGAAGTTTCTCAGAAGGCTTCTTTCACGTTTTGAACTGATGATATTTCCTTTATCAGCGTAGGCCTCAATGCGATCAAAGAAGTTCTTCTCAGGTTCCTCAAAACAGTGATAATGGACTGTTGCATGAAACATAGTGTAACTCTGTGAGATGAATTCACACATCACCAAGAAGTTTCTAGGAAAGGTTCTTTCTAGTTTTCATCTGAGGATATTTCCTTTGTCACCGTAAGCTTCATTGCGTTCAGAAGGTATCCCATTGCAGATTTCCAGAAAACTGTGTTAGCACACTGAACACTGAAGAGAAAGGTGTAACTCTGTGAGTTGCATTCACACATCGAAATGCAGTTTCTCAGAAGGCTTCTTTCCAGTTTTCATCTGAGGATATTTCCTTTTCACCATAGCCCTCAATGAGCTCCAAATATCACTTTGCAGAACACAAGATAACAGAGTTAGCAAACTGTTCCAAGAAGGGAAGGGTGGAACTCTGTGTGATGAAGTGACACATCAGAAAGCAATCTCTCAGAAAGCTTCTCTCTAGTTATTATCATGAGGATATTTCCTTTTTCACCATGGGCCCCTATGGGCTCCCAAATCTCACTTTGCAGATTCCACTGAAAAGAGTGTTAGCAAACTGCTTCCTGAGAACTAAGCTGTAACTCTGTGAGAGGAATTCACACATCACAAAGAAGTTTCTCAGAAAGCTTCTTTCACATTTTGAACTGATGATATTTCCTTTATCAGCGTAGGCCTCAATGCGATCCAAAGTATTCCTTCTCAGGTACCTCAAAACAGTGATAATGGACTGTCGCAGGAAACATAAGTGTAACTCTGTGAGATGAATTCACACATCACCAAGAAGTTTCTAGGAAAGCTTCTTCTATGGTTTCATCTGAGGATATTTCCTTTGTCACCATAAGCTTCATTGAGTTCAGAAGTATCCCATTGCAGATTTCCAGAAAACTGTGATTAGCACACTGAACACTGAAGAGAAAGGTGTAACTCTGTGAGTTGCATTCACACATCGCAATGCAGTTTCTCAGAAGGCTTCTTTCCAGTTATCATCTGAGGATATTTCCTTTTTGCACCATAGCCCTCAATGAGCTCCCAAATATCACTTTGCAGAACACAAGATAACAGAGTTAGCAAACTTTTCCAGGAAGGGAAGGGCGGAACTCTGTGTGATGAATTCACACATCAGAAAGCAATCTCTCAGAAGCTTCTCTCTAGTTATTATCTGAGGATACTTCCTTTTTACCATGGGCCTCTATGTGCTCCCAAATCTCACTGTGCATATTCAATGAAAAGAGTGTTAGCAAACTGCTTCCTGAGAACTAAGCTGTAACTCTGTGAGAGGAATTCACAGATCACAAAGAAGTTTCTCAGAAAGCTTCTTTCACGTTTTGAACTGATGATATTTCCTTTATCAGCGTAGGCCTCAATGCGATCAAAAGAATTCCTGCTCAGGTTCCTCCAAAACAGTGATAATGGACTGTTGCATGAAACATAAGTGTAACTCTGTGAGATGAATTCACACATCACCAAGAAGTTTCTAGGAAAGCTTCTTTCTAGTTTTCATCTGAGGATATTTCCTTTGTCACCGTAAGCTTCATTGCGTTCAGAAGTATCCCATTGCAGATTTCCAGAAAACTGTGTTAGCACACTGAACACTGAAGAGAAAGGTGTAACTCTGTGAGTTGCATTCACACATCGCAATGCAGTTTCTCAGAAGGCTTCTTTCCAGTTTTCATCTGAGGATATTTCCTTTTCACCATAGCCCTCAATGAGCTCCCAAATATCACTTTGCAGAACACAAGATGACAGAGGTAGCAAACTGTTCCAAGAAGGGAAGGGTGGAACTCTGTGTGATGAAGTCACACATCAGAAAGCAATCTCTCAGAAAGCTTCTCTCTAGTTGTTATCTGAGGATATTTCCTTTTTCAACCATGGGCCCCTATGGGCTCCCAAATCTCACTTTGCAGATTCCACGAAAAGAGTGTTAGCTAACTGCTTCCTGAGAACTAAGCTGTAACTCTGTGAGAGGAATTCACAGATCACAAAGAAGTTTCTCAGAAAGCTTCTTTCACGTTTTGAACTGATGATATTTCCTTTATCAGCCTAGGCTCAATGCGATCCAAAGAATTCCTTCTCAGGTTCCTCAAAAGCAGTGATAATGGACTGCTGCAGGAAACATAAGTGTAACTCTGTGAGATGAATTCACACATCACCAAGAAGTTTCTATGAAAGCTTCTTTCTAGTTTTCATCTGAGGATATTTCCTTTGTCACCCTAAGCTTCATTGCGTTCAGAAGTATCCCATTGCAGATTTCCAGAAAACTGTGTTAGCACACTGAACACTGAAGAGAAAGGTGTAACTCTGTGAGTTGCATTCACACATCGCAATGCAGTTTCTCAGAAGGCTTCTTTCCAGTTTTCATCTGAGGATATTTCCTTTTTCACCATAGCCCTCAATGAGCTCCCTAATATCACTTTGCAGAACATAAGATAACAGAGTTAGCAAACTGTTCCAAGAAGGGAAGGGTGGAACTCTGTGTCATGAAGTCACACATCAGAAAGCAATCTCTCAGTAAGCTTCTCTCTAGTTATTATCTGAGGATATATCCATTTTCACCATGGGCCACTATGGGCTCCCAAATCTCACTTTGCAGATTCCACGAAAAGAGTGGTAGAGGTCTGCTTCCTGAGAACTAAGCTGTAACTCTGTGAGAGGAATTCACAAATCACAAAGAAGTTTCTCAGAAAGCTTCTTTCACGTTTTGAACTGAAGATATTCCTTTATCAGCGTAGGCCTCAATGCGATCCAAAGAAGTCCTTCTCAGGTTCCTCAAAACAGTGATAATGGACTGTTGCAGGAAACATAAGTGTAACTCTGTGAGATGAGTTCACACATCACCTAGAAGTTTCTAGGAAAGCTTCTTTCTAGATTTCATCTGAGGATATTTCCTTTTTCACCGTAAGCTTCATTGCTTTCAGCAGTATCCCATTGCCAATTTCCAGAAAACTGTGTTAGCACACTGAACACTGAAGAGAAAGGTGTAACTCTGTGAGTTGCATTCACACATCGCAATGCAGTTTCTTTGAAGGCTTCCTTCCAGTTTTCATCTGACGATATTTCCTTTTCCACCATAGCCCTGAAAGAGCTCCCAAATATAACTTTGCAGAACGCAAGGTAAGAGAGTTAGCAAACGGTTCCCAGAAGGGAAGGGTGGAACTCTGTGTGATGAAGTCACACATCAGAAAGCAATCTCTTAGAAAGCTTGTCTCTAGTTATGATCTACAGATATTTCCTTTTCACCATGGGCCCCATGTGCTCCCAAATCTCACTTTGCAGATTCCACGAAACGAGTTTTAGAAAACTGCTTCCTGAGAACTAAGCTGTAACACTGTGAGAGGAATTCACAGATCACAAAGAAGTTTCTCAGAAAGCATCTTTCACGTTTTGAACTGATGATATTTCCTTTATCAACGTAGGCCTCAATGTGAACCACAGAAGTAATTCTCAGGTTCCTCAAAAACAGTGACAATGGACTTTTGCAGGAAATAGAAGTGTAACTCTCTGCGATGAATTCACATATCTCCAAGAAGTTTCTAGGAAAACTTCTTGCTAGTTTTCAACTGAGGATATTTCCTTTGTCACCCTAAGCTTCATTGTGTTCAGAATTATCCCATTGCAGATTTCCCGAAAACTCTGTTAGCAAACTAAACACTAAAGAGAATGGTGCAACTCTGTGAGTTGCATTCACATATCGCAATGCAGTTTCTCAGAAGGCTTCTCTCCAGTTTTCATCTGAGGATATTATTCTTTCACCATAGCCCTCAATGAGCTCCCAAACATCACTTTGCAGAACACAAGATAACAGAGTTAGCAAACTGTTCCAAGAAGGGAAGGGTGGAACTCTGTGTGATGAAGTCACACATCAGAAAGCAATCTCTCAGAAAGCTTCTCTCTAGTTATTATATGAGGATATATCCATTTTCAACATGGGCAACTATGGGCTCCCAAATCTCACTTTACAGATTCCACGAAACGAGTGTTAGCAATCTTCTTCCTGAGAACTAAGCTGTAACTCTGTGAGAGGAATTCACACATCACAAAGAAGTTTCTCAGAAAGCTTCTTTTAACTTTTGAACTGAAGATAATTCCTTTATAAACGTAGGCCTCAATGCGATCCAAAGAAGTCCTTCTCAGGTTCCTCAAAAACCGTGATAATGGATTGTTGCAGGAAACAAAAGTGTAACTCTGTGCGATGAGTTCACACATCACCTAGAAGTTTCTAGGAAAGCTTCTTTCTAGATTTCATCTGAGGATATTTCCTTTTTCACCGTAAGCTTCATTGCTTTCAGCAGTATCCCATTGCCAATTTCCAGAAAACTGTGTTAGCACACTGAACACTGAAGAGAAAGGTGTAACTCTGTGAGTTGCATTCACACATCGCAATACAGTTTCTTTGAAGGCTTCTTTCCAGTTTTCATATTAGGATATTTCCTTTTTCACCATAGCCCTCAATGAGCTCCCAAATATCACTTTGCAGAACACAAGATAACAGAGTTGGCAAACTCTTCCAAGAAGGGAAAGGTGGAACCCTGTGTGATTAAGTCACACATCAGAAAGCAATCTCTCAGAAAGCTTCTCTCTAGTAATTATCTGACGATATTTCTTTTTTCACCATGGGCCCCTATGGGCTCCCAAATCTCACTTTGCAGATTCCACGAAAAGAATACTTGCAAACTGTTTCGTGAGAACTAAGCTGTATCTCTGTCAGAGGAATTCAAAGATCACAAAGAAGTTTCTCAGAAAGGCTTTTCACGTTTTGAACTGATGATATTTCCTTTATCAGCGTAGGCCTCAATGCGATCCAAAGTATTCCTTCTCAGGTACCTCAAAAACAGTGATAATGGACTGTTGCAGGAAACATAATTGTCGCTCTGTGGGATGAATTCACACATCACCAAGAAGTTTCTAAGAAAGCTTCTTTCTTGTTTTCATTTGAGGATATGTATAAATCCTTTGTCACAATAAGTTTCATTGCGTTCAGAAGTATCCCATTGAAGATTTCCAGAAAACTGTGTTAGCACACTGAACACTGAAGAAAAAGGTGTAACATTGTGATTTGCATTCAGACATGTAAAAGCAGTTTCTCAAAAGGCTTCTTGCCAGTTTTCATCTGAGGATATTTCCTTTTTCACCATAGCCCTCAATGGTCTCCGAAATATCACCTTGCAGAACACAAGATAACAGAGTTAGCAAACTGTTCCAAGAGGGGAAGGGTGGAACTCTGTGTGATGAAGACACACATCAGAAAGCAATCTCTCAATAAGCTTCTCTCTAGCTATTATCTGAGGATATTTCCTTTTTCACCATGGGCCTCTATGGGCTGCCAAATCTCACTTTGCAGATTCCACGAAAAGAGTGTTTGCAACCTGCTTCCTGAGAACTAAGCTGTAACTCTGTGAGAGGAATTCACAGATCACAAAGAAGTTTCTCAGAAAGCTTCTTTCACGTTGTGAACTGATGATATTTCCTTTATCAGCGTAGGCCTCATTGCGATAAAAAGAATTCCTTCGCAGGTTTTCAGTAACAGTGATAATGGACTGTTGCAGGAAACATAAGTGTAACTCCGTGAGATGAATTCACACATCACCATGAAGTTTCTAGGAAAGTTTCTTTCTAGTTTTCATCTGAGGATATTTCCTTTGTCACCGTAAGCTTCATTCCGTTCAGAAGTATCCCATTGCAGATTTCCAGAAAACTGTGTTAGCACACTGAACACTGAAGAGAAAGGGGTAACTCTGTGAGTTGCATTCACACATCGCAATGCAGTTTCTCTAAAGGCTTCTTTCCAGTTTTCATCTGAGGATATTTCCTCTTTCAGATAGCCCTTAATGAGCTCCCAAATATCATTTTGCAGAACACAAGATAACAGAGATAGCAAAGTGTTCCAAGAAGGGAAGTGTGGAACTCAGTGTGATGAAGTCACACATCAGAAAGCAATCTCTCAGAAAGCTTCTCTCTAGTTATTATCTGAGGGATATTTCCTTTTTCACCATGGGCCCCTAATGGGCTCCCAAATCTCACTTTGCAGATTCCACGAAAAGAGTGTTAGCAAACTGCTTCCTGAGAACTAAGCTGTAATTCTGTGAGAGGAAATCACAGATCAAAAAGAAGTTTCTCAGAAAGCTTCTTTCACGTTTTGAACTGAAGATATTTCCTTTAGCAGCAAAGGCCTCAATGCGGTCAAAGAAGTCCTTCTCAGGTTCCTAACAAAAAGTGATAATGGACTTCTGCAGGAAACCTCAGTGGAACTCTGTGAGATGAATTCACCCATCACGAAGAAGTTTCTATGAACGCTTCTTTCTCCTTTTCAACTGAGGTTATTTCCCTTGTCACCGTCAGCTTCATGGCGTTCAGAAGCATCCCATTGCAGATTTCCAGAAAACTGTGTTAGCACACTGAAAATTGAAGAGAAACGTGTAACTCTGTGTGTTGCATTCACACATGGCAATGCAGTTTCTGAGAAGGCTTCTTTCCAGTTTTCATCTGAGTATATTTCCTTTTTCACCATGGGCCCCTACTGGCTCCCAAATATCACTTTGCAGAACACAAGATAACAGAGTTAGCAAACTGTTCCAACAAGGGAAGGGTGGAACTGTGTGTTATGAAGTCACGCATCAGAAGGTAATCTCTCGGAAAGCTTCTCTCTACCTATTATCTGACTAAGTTTCCTTTTTCACCGTGGGCCCCTATGGGGTCCCAAAACTCACTTTGCGGATTCCAAGAAAACAGTGTTAGCAAACTGCTTCCTGAGAACTAAGGTTTAACTCTGTAAGAGGAATTCACAGATCACAAAGAAGTTTCTCAGAAAGCTTCTCTCACTTTCTGAACTGATGATTTTTTTTTATCAGCGTAGGTCTCAATGCGATCCAAAGTATTCCTTCTAATGTACCTCAAATACAGTGATAATGGATTGTTGCAGGAAACTTAACTGTAACTCTGTGAGATGAATTCACACATGACCAAGAAGTTTCTAGGAAAGCTTCTTTCAAGTTTTCATCTGAGGATATTTCCTTTGTCACCGTAAGCTGCATTGCGTTCAGAAGTATCCCATTGCAGATTTCCAGAAAAGTGTGTTAGCACACTGAACACTGAAGAGAAAGGGTTAGCTCTGTGAGTTGCATTCACACTTCGAAATGCAGTTTCTCAGAAGGCTTCTTTCCAGTTTTCATCTGAGGATATTTCCTTTTTCACCATAGCCCTCAATGAGCTCCCAAATATCACTTTGCAGGACACACAATAACAGAGTTAGCAAACTGTTCCAAGAAGGGAAGGGTGGATCTCTGTGTGATGAAGTCACACATCAGAAAGCAATCTCTCAGAAAGCTTCTCTCTAGTTATTATCTGAGGATATTTCCTTTTTCACCATGGGCCCCTAAGGGCACCCAAATCTCACTTTGCAGATTCCACGAAAAGAGTATTAACAAACCGCTTCAGGAGAACTAAGCTGTAACTCTGTGAGAGGAATTCACAAATCACAAAGAGTTTTCTCAGAAAGCTTCTTTCACGTTTTGAAGTGAGGATAATACCTTCATCAGCGTAGGATACAATTCGATCCAAAAAGTCCTTCTCAGGTACCTCAAAAACAGTGATAAGGGATTGTTGCACGAAACATAAGTGTAACTCTGTGAGATGAATTCATACGTCACCAAGAAGTTTCTAGGAAAGCTTCTTTCTATTTTTCAACTGAGGATATTTCGTTTCTTACCTTAGGTTTCATTGCGTTCAGAAGTATCCCATTGCAGATTTCCAGAAAACTGTGTTAGCACACTGAACACTGAAGAGATAGGTGTAATTCTGTGAGTTGCATTCACACATCGCATTGCAGTTTCTGTGAAAGGCTTCTTTCCAGTTTTCATCTGAGGATATTTCCTTTTTCACCAGTAGACAGCAATGAGCTCCCAAATGTCAATCTGCAGAACACAAGATAACAGAAGTTAGCAAACTTTTCCAAGAAGGGAAGGGTGGAACTCTGTGTGATGAAGTCACACATCAGAAAGCAATCTCTCAGAAAGCTTCTCTCTAGTTGATATCTGAGGATACTTCCTTTTCCCCATGGGCCCCTATGGGATCAAAAATCTCACATTGCAGATTCCACGAAAACAGTGTTAGCAAAATGCTTCCTGAGAACTAATCTGCAACTCTGTGAGAGGAATTCACAAATCACAAAGAAGTTTCTCAGAAAGCTTCTTTCACGTTTTGAACTGATGATATTTCCTTTATCAGAGTATGCCTCAAAGTGATCGAAAGAAGTCCTTCTCAGGTTCCTCAAAAACAGTGAGAAGCGACTTTTGCAGGAAACACGAGTGTAACTCTGTGAGATGAATTCACACATCACTAAGAAGTTTCTAGGAAAGCTTCTTTCTAGTTTTCATCTGAGGATATTTCCTCTGTCACCGTAAGCTTCATTTCGTTCAGAAGTATCCCACTGCAGATTTCCAGAAAACTGTGTTAGCACACTGAACCCTGAAGAAGAAGGTGTAACTCTGTGAGTTGCAATTCACACTTCGCAATGCAGTTTCTCAGAAGGATTTTTTCCAGTTTTCATCTGAGGATATTTCCTTTTCCACCATAGCCCTCAATGAGCTCCCAAATATCACTTTGCAGAACACAAGATAACAGAATTATAAAGCTGTTCCAAGAAGGGAAGTGTGGAACTCTGTGTGATGAAGTCACACAACAGAAAGCAATCCCTCAGAAAGCTTCTCTCTAGTTATTATCTCAGGATATTTCCCTTTTCTCCATGGGCCCCTATGCGCTGCCAAGTCTCACTTTGCAGATTCCATGAAAAGAGGGATAGCAAACTGCTTCCTGAGATCTGAGCTGTAACTCTGTGAGGGGAATTCACAGATCACAAAGATGTTTCTCAGAAAGCTTCTTTCACGTTTTGAACGGATGAAATTTCCTTTATCAGCGTAGGCCTCAATGCGATCCAAAATATTCCTTCACAGTAACCTCAAAAACAGTGATAATGGACTGTTGCAGGAAACATAAGTGAAACTGTGTAAGATGAATTCACACATCACCAACAAGTTTTGTGAGGAAGCTTCTTTCTAGTTTTCACCTGAGGATATTTCCTTTGTCACCGTAAGCTGCATTGCGTTCAGAAGTATCCCATTGCAGATTTCCAGAAAACTGTGTTAGCACACTGAACACTGAAGAGAAAGGGTTAACTCTGTGAGTTGCATTCACACTTCGAAATACAGTTTCTCAGAAGGCTTCTTTGCAGTTTTCATATGAGGATATTTCCTTTTTCACCATAGCCCTCAATGAGCTCCCAAATATCACTTTGCAGGACACACAATAACAGAGTTAGCAAACTGTTCCAAGAAGAGAATGGTGGAACTCTGTGTGATGAAGTCACACATCAGAAAGCAATCTCTCAGAAAGCTTCTCTCTAGTTATTATCTGAGGGTATTTCCTTTTTCACCATGGGCCCCAATGGGCTCCCAAATCTCACTTTGCAGATTCCACGAAAAGAGTGTTAGCAAACTGCTTCCTGAGAACTAAGCTGTAATTCTGTGAGAGGAAATCACAGATCAAAAAGAAGTTTCTCAGAAAGCTTCTTTCACGTTTTGAACTGAAGATATTTCCTTTAGCAGCAAAGGCCTCAATGCGGTCAAAAGAAGTCCTTCTCAGGTTCCTAACAAAAAGTGATAATGGACTTCTGCAGGAAACCTCAGTGGAACTCTGTGAGATGAATTCACCCATCACGAAGAAGTTTCTATGAACGCTTCTTTCTCCTTTTCAACTGAGGTTATTTCCCTTGTCACCGTCAGCTTCATGGCGTTCAGAAGCATCCCATTGCAGATTTCCAGAAAACTGTGTTAGCACACTGAAAATTGAAGAGAAACGTGTAACTCTGTGTGTTGCATTCACACATGGCAATGCAGTTTCTGAGAAGGCTTCTTTCCAGTTTTCATCTGAGTATATTTCCTTTTTCACCATGGGCCCCTACTGGCTCCCAAATATCACTTTGCAGAACACAAGATAACAGAGTTAGCAAACTGTTCCAACAAGGGAAGGGTGGAACTGTGTGTTATGAAGTCACCATCAGAAGGTAATCTCTCGGAAAGCTTCTCTCTACCTATTATCTGACTAAGTTTCCTTTTTCACCGTGGGCCCCTATGGGGTCCCAAAACTCACTTTGCGGATTCCAAGAAAACAGTGTTAGCAAACTGCTTCCTGAGAACTAAGGTTTAACTCTGTAAGAGGAATTCACAGATCACAAAGAAGTTTCTCAGAAAGCTTCTCTCACTTTCTGAACTGATGATTTTTTTTTATCAGCGTAGGTCTCAATGCGATCCAAAGTATTCCTTCTAATGTACCTCAAATACAGTGATAATGGATTGTTGCAGGAAACTTAACTGTAACTCTGTGAGATGAATTCACACATGACCAAGAAGTTTCTAGGAAAGCTTCTTTCAAGTTTTCATCTGAGGATATTTCCTTTGTCACCGTAAGCTGCATTGCGTTCAGAAGTATCCCATTGCAGATTTCCAGAAAAGTGTGTAGCCACTGAACACTGAAGAGAAAGGGTTAGCTCTGTGAATTGCATTCACACTTCGAAATGCAGTTTCTCAGAAGGTTTCTTTCCAGTTTTCATCTGAGGATATTTCCTTTTTCACCATAGCCCTCAATGAGCTCCCAAATATCACTTTGCAGGACACACAATAACAGAGTTAGCAAACTGTTCCAAGAATGGAAGGGTGGATCTCTGTGTGATGAAGTCACACATCAGAAAGCAATCTCTCAGAAAGCTTCTCTCTAGTTATTATCTGAGGATATTTCCTTTTTCACCATGGGCCCCTAAGGGCACCCAAATCTCACTTTGCAGATTCCACGAAAAGAGTATTAACAAACCGCTTCAGGAGAACTAACCTGTAACTCTGTGAGAGGAATTCACAGATCACAAAGAGTTTCTCAGAAAGCTTCTTTCACGTTTTGAAGTGATGATAATACCTTCATCAGCGTAGGATCAATTCGATCCAAAAAGTCCTTCTCAGGTACCTCAAAAACAGTGATAAGGATTGTTGCAGGAAACATAAGTGTAACTCTGTGAGATGAATTCATACGTCACCAAGAAGTTTCTAGGAAAGCTTCTTTCTATTTTTCAACTGAGGATATTTCGTTTCTTACCTTAGGTTTCATTGCGTTCAGAAGTATCCCATTGCAGATTTCCAGAAAACTGTGTTAGCACACTGAACACTGAAGAGATAGGTGTAATTCTGTGAGTTGCATTCACACATCGCATTGCAGTTTCTGTGAAAGCTTCTTTCCAGTTTTCATCTGAGGATATTTCCTTTCTCACCGTAGACAGCAATGAGCTCCCAAATGTCAATCTGCAGAACACAAGATAACAGAAGTTAGCAAACTTTTCCAAGAAGGGAAGGGTGGAACTCTGTGTGATGAAGTCACACATCAGAAAGCAATCTCTCAGAAAGCTTCTCTCTAGTTGATATCTGAGGATACTTCCTTTTCCCCATGGGCCCCTATGGGATCAAAAATCTCACATTGCAGATTCCACGAAAACAGTGTTAGCAAAATGCTTCCTGAGAACTAATCTGCAACTCTGTGAGAGGAATTCACAAATTACAAAGAAGTTTCTCAGAAAGCTTCTTTCACGTTTTGAACTGATGATATTTCCTTTATCAGAGTATGCCTCAAAGTGATCGAAAGAAGTCCTTCTCAGGTTCCTCAAAAACAGTGAGAAGCGACTTTTGCAGGAAACATGAGTGTAACTCTGTGAGATGAATTCACACATCACTAAGAAGTTTCCTAGGAAAGCTTCTTTCTAGTTTTCATCTGAGGATATTTCCTCTGTCACCGTAAGCTTCATTTCGTTCAGAAGTATCCCACTGCAGATTTCCAGAAAACTGTGTTAGCACACTGAACCCTGAAGAAGAAGGTGTAACTCTGTGAGTTGCATTCACACTTCGCAATGCAGTTTCTCAGAAGGATTTTTTCCAGTTTTCATCTGAGGATATTTCCTTTTCCACCATAGCCCTCAATGAGCTCCCAAATATCACTTTGCAGAACACAAGATAACAGAATTATAAGCTGTTCAAGAAGGGAAGTGTGGAACTCTGTGTGATGAAGTCACACACAGAAAGCAATCCCTCAGAAAGCTTCTCTCTAGTTATTATCTCAGGATATTTCCCTTTTCTCCATGGGCCCCTATTGCGCTCCCAAGTCTCACTTTGCAGATTCCACGAAAAGAGGGATAGCAACTGCTTCCTGAGATCTGAGCTGTAACTCTGTGAGGGGAATTCACAGATCACAAAGATGTTTCTCAGAAAGCTTCTTCACGTTTTGAACGATGAAATTTCCTTTATCAGCGTAGGCCTCAATGCGATCCAAAGATATTCCTTCACAGTTACCTCAAAAACAGTGATATGGACTGTGCAGGAAACATAAGTGAAACTGTGTAAGATGAATTCACACATCACCAACAAGTTTTGTGAGGAAGCTTCTTTCTAGTTTTCACCTGAGGATATTTCCTTTGTCACCGTAAGCTGCATTGCGTTCAGAAGTATCCCATTGCAGATTTCCAGAAAACTGTGTTAGCACACTGAACACTGAAGAGAAAGGGTTAACTCTGTGAGTTGCATTCACACTTCGAAATGCAGTTTCTCAGAAGGCTTCTTTCCAGTTTTCATCTGAGGATATTTCCTTTTTCACCATAGCCCTCAATGAGCTCCCAAATATCACTTTGCAGAACACAAGATAACAGAGTTAGCAAACTTTTCCTAGAAGGGAAGGGTGGAACTCTGTGTGATGAAGTCACACATCAGAAAGCAATCTCTCAGAAAGCTTCTCTCTAGTTATTCTCTGAGGATATTTCCTTTTTCACCCTGGGCTCCTATGGGCTCCCAAATCTCACATTGCAGATTCCACGAAAAGAGTGTTACCAAACTGCTTCCTGAGAACTAAGGTGTAACACTCTGAGAGGAATTCACAGATCTCAAAGAAGTTTCTCAGGAAGATTCTTTCACGTTTTGAACTGATGATATTTCCTTTATCAGCGTAGGTCTCAAAGCGATCCAAAGAAGTCCTTCTCAGGTTCCTCAAAAACAGTGATAATGGACTGTTGCAGGAAACATAAGTGTAACTCTGTGAGATGATTTCACACATCACCAAGAAGTTTCTAGGAACGCTTCTTTCTTAGTTTTCATTTGAAGGATATTTCCTTTGTCACGTAAGTTTCATTCTGTTCAGAAGTATCCCATTGCAGATTTCCAAAAAGCTGTGTTAGCACACTTAACACTGAAGAGAAAGGGGTAACTCGTGAGATGCATTCACACATCACAATGCAGTTTCTCAAAAGGCTTCTTTCCAGGTTTCATCTGAGGAATATTTCCTCTTTCAGATATGCCGTCAATGAGCTCCCCAAATATCACCTTGCATAACACAAGATAAAAGAGATAGCAAAGTGTTCCAAGAAGGGAAGTGTGGAACTCAGTGTGAGGAAGTCACACATCAGAAAGCAATCCCTCAGAAAGTCTCTCTCTAGTTATTATCTTGAGGATATTTCCTTCTTCAGCATGGGCCCCTATGGGCTCCCAAATCTCACTTGTATATTCCACGAAAGGAGTGTTAGCAAACTGCTTCCTGGAATTAAGCTGTAACTCTGTGAGAGGAATTCACAGATCACAATAAAGTTTCTCAAAAGCTTCTTTCACGTTTTAAACTGATGATATTTCCTTATCAGTGTAGCCTCAGTGCGATCCAAGAGGTCCCTCTCAGGTTCCTCAAAAACAGGTTGATAATGGACTGTTGCAGGAAACATAAGTGTAACTCTGTGAGATGAATTCCCACATCACCAAGAAGTTCTAGGAAAGCTTCTCTCTCGTTTCATCTGAGGATATTTCCTTTGTCTCCGTAAGCTTCGTTGCATTCAGAAGTATTCCATTGAAGATTGTCCAGAAAACTGTTTTAGCACACTGAACAATGAAGAGAAAGGTGTACTCTGTGATTTGCATTCACACATCGCCATGCCATTTCTCAGACGGCTTCTTTCCAGTTTTCATCTGAGGATATTTCCTTTTTCAAAAGCCCTCAATGAGCTCCCAAATATCACTTAGCAATACACAAGATAACAGAGTTAGCAAACTGTTCAAGAAGGGAAGGGTGTAACTC
>NW_022141740.1:0-6518 GCF_007565055.1 Rhinopithecus roxellana | reverse complement strand
CCCCAAAGACAGTGTTAATGGACTGCTCCACGAAACATAAGTGTAACTCTGTGAGATGAATTCACACATCACCAAGAAGTTTCTAAGAAAGCTTCTTTCTAGTTTTCATCTGTGGAAATTTCCTTTGTCACTGTAATGTTCATTGCGCTATGAAGTATCTAATTGCAGATTTCCAGAAAACTGTGCTAACAAACTGATCACTGAAGAGAAACGTGTAACTCTGTGAGTTGCATTCACACATGGCAATGCAGTTTCTCAGAAAGCTTCTCCTTAGTTATTAGTGAGGATAATTCCTTTATCACCATGGGCCCAATAGGCTCCCAAATATCACTTTGCAGATTCCACAAAAAAGTGTTAGCAAACTGCTTCTTGAGGCAGAGGTTGTAACTCTGTGAGATGAACTCACAGATCAGAAAGAAGTTTCTCAGAAAGCTTCTTTCACGTTTTGAACGGATGAAATTTCCTTTATCAGCGTAGCCTCAATGTGATCCAAAGAAGCCCTTCTCAGTTTCCCCAAAGACAGTGTTAATGGACTGCTCCACGAAACATAAGTGTAACTCTGTGAGATGAATTCACACATCACCAAGAAGTTTCTAAGAAAGCTTCTTTCTAGTTTTCATCTGTGGAAATTTCCTTTGTCACTGTAATGTTCATTGCGCTATGAAGTATCTAATTGCAGATTTCCAGAAAACTGTGCTAACAAACTGATCACTGAAGAGAAACGTGTAACTCTGTGAGTTGCATTCACACATGGCAATGCAGTTTCTCAGAAAGCTTCTCTTAGTTATTATGTGAGGATATTCCTTTATCACCATGGGCCCCAATAGCTCCCAAATATCACTTTGCAGATTCCACCAAAAGTGTTAGCAAACTGCTTCTTGAGGCAGAGGTTGTAACTCGTGAGATGAACTCACAGATCAGAAAGAAGTTCTCAGAAAGCTTCTTTCACGTTTTGAACGGATGAAATTTCCTTTATCAGCGTAGGCCTCAATGTGATCCAAAGAAGCCCTTCTCAGATTCCTCCAAGACTAGTGGTAATGGACCTGCTCCACGAAACATAAGTGTAACTCTTGAGATGAAGTTCCATCATCACCAAGAAGTTTCTAAGAAAGCTTCTTTCTAGTTTTCATCTGTGGAATTTCCTTTGTCACTGTAATGTTCATTGCGCTGTGAAGTATCTAATTGCAGATTTCCAGAAAACTGTGCTAACAAACTGATCACTGAAGAAACGTGTAACTCTGTGAGTTGCATTCACACATGGCAATGCAGTTTCTCAGAAAGCTTCTTCTGTAGTTATTATGTGAGGAATTCCTCTTATCACACCATGGGCCTCAATAGCTCCCAAATCACCTTTGCAGATTCCACCAAAGTGTTAGCAAACTGCTTCGTAAGGCAGAGAGTTGTAACTCTGAGATGAAACTCACAGATCAGAAAAAGTTTCTCAGAAAGCTTCTTTCACGTTTTGAACGGATGAAATTTCCTTTATAGCGAGGCCTCAATGTGATCCAAAGAAGCCCTTCTCAGTTTCCCCAAAGACAGTGTTAATGGACTGCTCCACGAAACATAAGTGTAACTCTGTGAGATGAATTCACACATCACCAGAAGTTTCTAGAAAGCTTCTTCCTAGTTTTCATCTGTGGATATTCCTTTGTCACTGGAATGTTCATTGCGCTATGAAGTATCTAATTGCTAGATTTCCAGAAAACTGTGCTAACAAACTGATCACTGAAGAGAAACGTGTAACTCTGTGAGTTGCATTCACACATGGCAATGCAGTTTCTCAGAAAGCTTCTCCTTAGTTATTATGTGAGGATAATTTCCTTATCACCATTGGCCTCAATAGGCTCCCAAATACACTTTGCAGATTCCACCAAAAAGATGTTAGCAAACTGCTTCTTAAGGCAGAGGTTGTAACTCTGTGAGATGAACTCACAGATCAGAAAGAGTTTCTCAGAAAGCTTCTTTCACGTTTTGAACGGATGAAATTTCCTTTATCAGCGTAGGCCTCAATGTGATCCAAAGAAGCCCTTCTCAGTTTCCCCAAAGACAGATGTTAATGGACTGCTCCACGAAACATAAGTGTAACTCTGTGATGAGGATTCACACATCACCAAGAAGTTTCTAAGAAAGCTTCTTTCTAGTTTTCATACTGTGGATATTTCCTTTGTCACTGTAATGTTCATTGCGCTATGAAGTATCTATTGCAAGATTCCAGAAAACTGTGCTAACAACTGATCACTGAAGAGAAACGGTAACTCTGTGAGTTGCATTCACACATGGCAATGCAGTTTCTCAGAAAGCTTCTCTTTAGTTATTATGTGAGGGATATTTCCTTTATCACCATGGGCCTCAATAGGCTCCCAAATATCACGTTGCAGATTCCCCAAAAAGAGTGTTAGCAAACTGCTTCTTAAGGCAGAGGTTGTAACTCTGTGAGATGAACTCACAGATCAGAAAGAAGTTTCTCAGAAAGCTTCTTTCACGTTTTGAACGTATGAAATTTCCTTTATCAGCGTAGGCCTCAATGTGATCCAAAGAAGCCCTCTCATTTTCCCCAAAGACAGTGTAATGGACTGCTCCACGAAACATAAGATGTAACTCTGTGAGATGAATTCACACATCACCAAGAAGTTTCTAAGAAGCTTCTTTCTAGTTTTCATTTGGTGGAAATTTCCTTTGTCACTGTAATGTTCATTGCGCTATGAAGTATCTAATTGCAGATTTCCAGAAAACTGTGCTAACAACTGATCACTGAAGAGAAACGTGTAACTCTGTGAGTTGCATTCACACATGGCAATGCAGTTTCTCAGAAAGCTTCTCCTTAGTTATTATGTGAGGATAATTCCTTTATCACCATGGGCCTCAATAGGCTTCCAATATCACTTTGCAGATTCCACCAAAAAAGTGTTAGCAAACTGCTTCTTAAGGCAGAGGTTGTTAACTCTGTGAGATGAACCTCACAGAATCAGAAGAAGTTTCTCCAGAAAGCTTCTCTCACGGTTTTTGAACGGCATGAAATTTCCTTTATCAGCGTAGGCCTCAATGTGATCCAAAGAAGCCCTTCTCAGTTTCCCCAAAGACAGTTGTTAATGGACTGCTCCACGAAACATAAGTGTAACTCTGTAGATGAATTCACACATCACCAAAGAAGTTTAAGAAAGCTTCTTCTAGTTTTCATCTGTGGAAATTTCCTTTGTCTGTAATGTTCATTGCGCTATGAAGTCTCTAATTGCAGATTTCCAGAAAACTGTGCTAACAAACTGATCACTGAAGAGAAACGTGTAACTCTGTGAGTTTGCATTCACACAAGGCAATGCATTTCTCAGAAAGCTTCTCTTTGATTATGTGAGGATATTTGCTTATCACCATGGGCCCCATAGGCTCCCAATATCACTTTGCAGATTCCACTAAAAAGCGTGTTAGCAAACTGCTTCTTGAGCAGAGGTTGTACTCTGTGAGATGAACTCACAGATCAGAAAGAAGTTTCTCAGAAAGCTTCTTTCACGTTTTGAACGGATGAAATTTCCTTTATCAGCTAGCGCAATGTGATCCAAAGAGCCCTTCTCATTTTACCCAAAGGCAGTGTTAATGGACGGCTCCACGAAACATAAGTGTAACTCTGTGAGATGAATTCACACATCACCAAGAAGTTTCTAAGAAAGCTTCTTTCTAGTTTTCATCTGTGGAATTTCCTTTGTCACTGTAATGTTCATTGCGCTATGAAGTATCTAATTGCAGATTTCCAAAAACTGTGCTAACAAACTGATTCACTGAAGAGAAACGGTAACTCTGTGAGTTGCATTCACACTGGCAATGCAGTTTCTCACAAAGCTTCTCTTTAGTTATTATGTGAGGATATTCCTTTATCACCATGGGCCCAATAGGCTCCCAAAATCACTTTGCAGATTCCACGAAAAGTGTTAGCAACTGCTTCTAGGCAGAGGTTGTAACTCTGTGAGATGAACTCACAGATCAGAAAGAAGTTTCTCAGAAAGCTTCTTTCACTTTTGAACGGATGAAATTTCCTTTATCAGCGTAGGCCTCAATGTGATCCAAAGAGCCCTTCTCAGTTCCCAAGACAGTGTTAATGGACTGCTCCACGAAACATAAGTGTAACTCTGTGAGATGAATTCACACATCACCAAAAGTTTCTAAGAAAGCTTCTTTCTAGTTTCATCTGGGAAATGTTCCTTTGTCACTGTAATGTTCATTGGGCTTGAAGTATCTAATTGCAGATTTCCAGAAAACTGTGCTAACAAACTGATCACTGAAGAGAAACGTGTAACTCTGTGAGTTGCATTCACACATGGCAATGCGTTTCTCAGAAAGCTCTCTTAGTTATTATGTGAGGAGATTTCTTTATCACCATGGGCCCCAATAGGCTCCCAAATTCACTTTGCAGATTCCACGAAAAGTGTTAGCAAACTGCTTCTTGAGCAGAGGGTTGTAACTCTGTGAGATGAACTCACAGATCAAAAGAAGTTCTCAGAAAGCTTTTTCCTTTGAACGGATGAAATTTCCTTTATCAGCGTAGGCCTCAATGTGATCCAAAAACCCTTCTCAGATTCCCCAAAGACAGTGTTAATGGACTGCTCCACGAACATAAGTGTAACTCTGTGAGATGAATTCACACATCACCAAGAAGTTTCTAAGAAAGCTTCTTCTAGTTTTCATCTGTGGAATTTCCTTTGTCACTGTAATGTTCATTGCGCGTGAAGTATCTAATTGCAGATTTCAGAAAACTGTGCTAACAACTGATCACTGAAGAGAAACGTGTAACTCTGTGAGTTGCATTCACACATGGCAATGCAGTTTCTCGAAAAGCTTCTCCGAGTTATTATGTGAGGATAATTCCTTTATCACCATGGGCCCAATAGGCTCCCAAATATCACTTTGCAGATTCCACCAAAAAAGTTTAGCAAACTGCTTCTTAAGGCAGAGGTTGTAACTCTGTGAGATGAACTCACAGATCAGAAGAAGTTTCTCAGAAAGCTTCTTTCACGTTTTGAACGGATGAAATTCCTTTCAGCGAGGCCTCAATGTGATCCAAAGAAGCCCTTCTCAGTTTCCCAAAGACAGTGTTAATGGACTGCTCCACGAAACATAGTGTAACTCTGTGAGATGAATTCACACATCACCAAGAAGTTTCTAAGAAAGCTTCTTTTAGTTTTCATCTGTGGAATTCCTTTGTCACTGTAATGTTCATTGCGCGTATGAAGTATCTAATTGCAGATTTCCAGAAAACTGTGCTAACAAAGATCACTGAAGAGAAACGTGTAACTCTGTGAGTTTGCATTCACATGGCAATGCAGTTTCTCAGAAAGCTTCTAGTTTTAGTGAGGATAATTCCGTTATCACCATGGGCCCAATGGCTCCCAAATATCACTTTGCAGATTCCACAAAAATGTTAGCAAACTGCTTCTTGAAGGCGAGGTTGTAAACTCTGTGAGATGAACTCACAGATCAGAAAAAGTTTCTCAGAAAGCTTCTTTCAACGTTTTGAACGGATGAAATTTCCTTTATCAGCGTAGCCTCAAGTGATCCAAAGAAGCCCTTCTCAGTTCAAAAGGCAGTGTTAATGGACTGCTCCACGAAACATAGTGTAAACTCTGTGAGATGAATTCACACATCACCAAGAAGTTCTAAGAAAGCTTCTTTCTAGTTTTCATCTGTGGAAATTTCCTTGTCACTGTAATGTTCATTGCGCTTGAAGTATCTAATTGCAGATTTCCAGAAAACTGTGCTAACAAACTGATCACTGAAGAGAAACGTGTAACTCTGTGAGTTGCATTCACACATGGCAATGCAGTTTCTCAGAAAGCTTCTCTAGTTATTAGTGAGGATATTCCTTTATCACCATGGGCCTCAATAGGCTCCCAAATATCACTTGCAGATTCCACCAAAAAAGTGTTAGCAACTGCTTCTTAAGGCAGAGGTTGTAACTGTGAGATGAACTCACAGATCAGAAAGAAGTTTCTCAGAAAGCTTCTTCACGTTTTGAACGGATGAAATTTCCTTTCAGCGTAGGCCTCAATGTGATCCAAAGAAGCCCTTCTCAGTTTCCCCAAAGACAGTGTTAATGGACTGCTCCACGAAACTAAGTGTAACTCTGTGAGATGAATTCACACATCACCAAGAAGTTTCTAAGAAAGCTTCTTTTAGTTCATCTGTGGAATTTCCTTTGTCACTGTAATGTTCATTGCGCTATGAAGTATCTAATTGCAGATTCCAGAAAACTGTGGCTACAAACTGATCACTGAAGAGAAACGTGTAACTCTGTGAGTTGCATTCCACATGGCATGCAGTTTCTCAGAAGCTTCTCTTTAGTTATTAGGAGGATATTCTTTATCACCATGGGCCTCAGTAGGCTCCCAAATATCACTTGCAGATTCCACCAAAAAGTGTTAGCAAACTGCTTCTTAGGCAGAGGTTGTAACTCTGTGAGATGAACTCACAGATCAGAAAGAAGTTTCGCAAAAGCTTCTTTCACGTTTTGAACGGATGAAATTTCCTTTATC
>NW_022141739.1:0-12181 GCF_007565055.1 Rhinopithecus roxellana | reverse complement strand
CACTGAACACTGAAGAGAAAGGTGTAACTCTGTGAGTTGCATTCACACATCGCAATGCAGTTTCTCAGAAGGCTTCTTTCCAGTTTTCAACTGAGGATATTTCCTTTTTCACCATATACCTCCATGAGCTCCCAAATATCACTTTGCAGAACCCAACACAACAGATTGAGCAAACTGTTACAAGAAGGGAAGGGTGGAACTCTGTATGATGAAGTCCTGCATCAGAAAGCAATCTCTCAGAGAGCTTCTCTAGGTATTATCTGAGGATATATCCATTTTCACCATGGGCAACTATGGGCTCCCAAATCTCACTTTGCAGATTCCACGAAAAGAGTGTTAGCAAACTGCTTCCTGAGAACTAAGGTGTAACTCTGTGACAGGAATTCACAGATCACAAAGAAGTTTCTCAGAAAGCTTCTTTCACGTTTTGAACTGATGATATTTCCTTTATCAGCGTAGGCCTCTATGCGATCCAAAGAATCCTTCTCAGGTTCCTCAAAAACAGTGATAATGGACTGTTGCACGAAACATAAGTGTAACATTGTGAGATGAATTCACACATCAGCAAGAATTCCCTAAGAAAGCTTCTTTCAAGTTTTCATCTGAGGATATTTCCTTTGTCACCATAAGCTTCATTGCGTTCAGATGTATCCCATTGCAGACTTCCAGAAAACTGTGTTAGCACACTGAACACTATAGAGAAACGTCTAACTCTGTGAGTTGCATTCACACATCCCAATGCAGTTTCTCAGAAGGCTTCTTTCCATTTTTCATCTGAGGATATTTCCTTTTCCACTATAGCTCTCCAGGAGCTCCCAATATCACTTTGCAGAACACCAGATAACAGAGTTAGCAAACTGTTCCAAGAAGGGAAGAGTGGAACTCTGTGTGATGAAGTCACACATCAGAAAGCAATCTCTCAGAAAGTTTCTCTCTAGTTATTTTCTGAGGATATTTACTTTTTCACCATGGGCCCATATGGGCTGCCCAATCTCACTTTGCAGGTTCCACGAACGGAATGTTAGCAAACTGCTTCCTGAGAACTAAGCTGTAACTGTGTGAGAGGAATTCACACATCACAAAGAAGTTTCTCAGAAAGCTTCTTTCACGTTTTGAACTGATGATATTTCCTTGAGTAATGCAGGCATCAATGCGATCCAAATAAGTCCTTCTCAGGTTCTTCAAAAACAGTGATAATGGACTGTTTGTTGCACGAAACATAAGTGTACCTCTCTGAGACAATCTACCCATCACCACCAATTTTCTGGGAAAGCTTTTTTCTAGTTTTCATCTGAGGATATTTCCTTTGTCACCATAAGCTTCATGGCGGTCAGAAGTATCCCATTGCAGATTTCCACAAAACTGTGTTAGCACACTGAACACTGAAGGGAAAAGTGTAACTCTGTGAGTTGCATTCACACATCGGAATGCAGTTTCTCAGAAGGCTTCTTTCTCGTTTTCAAATGATTATATTTCCTTTCCATCGTAGCCCTCAATGAGCTCCCAAATATCTCTTTGCAGAACACAAGATAACAGAGTTAGCAAACTGTTCCAAGAAGGGAAGGGTGGAACTCTGTGTGATGAAGTCACACATCAGAAAGCAATCTCTCAGAAAGCTTCTCTCTACTTATTATCTGAGGATATTTCCTTTTTCACCATGGGCCCCTATGGGCTCCCAAATCTCACATTGCAGATTCCACGAAAAGAGTGTTAGCAAACTGCTTCCAGAGAACTAATCTGTAACTCTGTGAGTGGAATTCACAGATGACAAAGAAGTTCTTCAGAAAGCTTCTTTCACATTTTGAACTGATGATATTTTATTTATCAGAGTAGACCTCAATGTGATCCAAAGTATTCCTTCTCAGGTACCTCAAAAACAGTGATAATGGATTGTTGCAGGAAACATAAGTGTAAATCTGTGAGATGAATTCACACATCACCGAGAAGTTTCTAGGAAAGATTCTTTCTAGTTTTCATTTGAGGATATTTCCTTTATCACCACAGCCCTCAAAGAGCTACCAAATATCACTTTGCAGAATA
Source organism: Rhinopithecus roxellana (assembly GCF_007565055.1). Lineage (NCBI taxonomy): Eukaryota > Metazoa > Chordata > Mammalia > Primates > Cercopithecidae > Rhinopithecus > Rhinopithecus roxellana. Next base: position 10,141 of record NW_022141739.1, on the reverse strand, counting down.
CAAGATAACAGAGTTAGCAAACCGTTCCAAGAAGGGAAGAGTGGAACTCTTTGTGATGAAGTCACACATCAGAAGACAATCTCTCAGAAAGCATCTTTGTAGTTATTATCTGAGGATATTTCCTTTTTCACCATGGGCCCCTATGGGCTCCCAAATCTCACTTTGCAGATTCCACGAAAAGAGTTTTAGCAAACTGCTTCCTGAGAACTAAGCTGTAACTCTGTGAGATGTATTCACACATCATCTTGAAGTTTCTAGGAACGCTTCTTTCAAGTTTTCATCTGAGGATATTTCCCTTGTCACCGTAAGCTTCATTGCTTTCAGTAGTATCCCATTGCAGATATCCAGAAAACTGTGTTAGCAATCTGAACACTGAAGAGAGAAATGTAACTCTGTGAGTTGCATTCACACATCGAATGGCAGTTTCTCAGAAGGCTTCTTTCCACTTTTCATCTAAAGATATTTCCTTTTTCACCATAGCCCTCAATGAGCTCCGAAATATCACTTTGACAACACAAGATTACAGAGTTAGCAAACTGTTCCAAGAAGGGCAGGGTGGAACTCTGTGTGATGAATTCACACATCAGAAAGCAATCTCTCAGCAAGCTTCTCTCTAGTTATTATCTGAGGATACATCCGTTTTCACCATGGGCAACTCTGGGCTCCCAAACCTCACTTTGCAGATTCCACAAAAAGAGTGTTAGCAAACTGCTTTCGAGAACTAAGCTGTAACTCTGTCAGAGGAATTCCCAGATCACAAAGAAGTTTCTCAGAAAGCTTATTTCAAGTTTTGAACTGATGTTATTTCCTTTATCAGCGTAGTCCTCAATGCAATCCAACGAAGTCCTTCTCAGGTTCCTAAAACAGAGTGATAATGGACTGTTGCAAGAAACATAAGTGTAACATTGTGAGATGAATTCACCCATCACCAAGAAGTGTCTAAGAAAGCTTCTTTCAAGTTTTCCTCTGTGAATTTTTCCTTTGTCACCGTAAGCTTCATTGCGTTCGGAAGTATCCCATTGCAGATTTCCAGAAAACTGTGTCAGAACACTGAACACTGAAGAGGAACGTGTAACTCTGTGAGTTGCATTCACACATCACAATGCAGCTTTTCAGAGGGCTTCTTTCCAGTTTTGATCTGAGGATATTTCCTTTTTCACCATAGCCCTCAATGAGCTCCCAAATATCACTTTGCAGAACACAAGATAACAGAGTTAGCAAACTGTCCCAAGAAGGGAATGGTGGAACTCTGTGTGATGAAGTCACACATCAGAAAGCAATCTCTCGCTCTGTCTCCCGGACTAGAGTGCAGTGGCGAGATCTCAGCTCACTGCAAGCTCCGCCTCCCGCGTTTACGCCATTCTCCTGCCTCAGCCTCCTGAGTAGCTGGGACTACAGGCACCCGCCACCTCGCCCAGCTAGTTTTTGTATTTTTAGTAGAGATGGGGTTTCACCGTGGTAGCCAGGATGGTCTCCATCTCCTGACCTCGTGTTTCGCCAATCTCGGCCCCCAAAGTGCTGGGATTACAGGCTTGAGCCACCGCGCCCGGCCAATATATCCTTTTTCACCATGAGCCCTTATGGGTTCCCAAATCTCACATTGCAGATCCCACGAAAGGAGTGTTAGCAAACTGCTCCCTGAGAACTAAGCTGTAGCTCTGTGAGAGGAATTCACAGATCACAAAGAAGTTTCTCAGAAAGCTTATTTCACGTTTTGAACTGATGATATTTCCTTTATCAGCGTAGGCCTCAATGCGATCCAAAGAAGTCCTTCTCAGGTTCCTCACAAACAGTGATAATGGACTGTTGCAGGAAACATAAGTGTAACTCTGTGAGATGAATTCACACATCACCAAGAGGTTTCTAGGAAAGCTTCTTTCTAGTTTTCAACTGAGGATATTTCCTTTGTCACCGTAAGTTTCATTGCATTCAGAAGTATCCCATTGCAGAATTACAGAATTCTCTGTGAGCACACTGAACACTGAAGAGAAAGGTGTAACTGTGTGAATTGCATTCACACATCGCAATGCAGTTTCTCAGAAGGCTTCTTTCCAATTTTCATCTGAGGATTTTTCCTTTTTCACCATAGACAGCAATGACCTCCCAAATATCACTTTTCAGAACACAAGATAACAGAAGTTAGCAAACTCTTCCAAGAAGGGAAGCGTGGAATTCTGTGTGATGAAGTCACACATCAGAAAGCAATCTCTCAGAAAGCTTCTCTCTAGCAATTATCTGAGGATATTTCTTTTTCACTATGGGTGCCTATGGGCTCCCAAATCTCACTTTGCAGATTCCACAAAAATAGTGTTAGCAAACTGCTTCCTGAGATCTAAGCTGTAACTCTGTGAGAGAAATTCACAGATTACCGAGAACTTTCTCAGAAAGCTTCTTTCTCGTTTTGAACTGATGATATTTCCTTTATCAGCGTCGGTCTTACTGTGATTCAAAGTACTCCTTCTCAGGTACCTCAAAAACAGTGATAATGGATTGTTCCCAGAAACATACGTGAAACTCTGGGAGCTGAATTCACACATCACCAAGAAGTTTCTATGAAAACTTCTTTCTAGTTTTTATCTGAGGATATTTCCTTTGTCACCGTAAGCTTCATTGCGTTCAGAAGTATCCCATTGCAGATTTCCAGAAAAATGTGTCAGAACACTGAACACAGAAGAGGAAGGTGAAACTCTATGACCTGCATTCCCACATCGCAATGCAGTTCTCAGAAGGCTTCCTCGAGTTTCCATTTGAGGATATTTCCTTTTTCACCATAGCCCTCAATGAGCTCCGAAATATCACTTTGCAGAACACAAGATAACAGAGTTAGCAAACTGTTCCAAGTAGGGAAGGGTGGAACTCTGTGTGATGAAGTCACACATCAGAAAGCTATCTCTCAGAAAGCATCTCTATAGTTAATATCTGAGGATATTTCCTTTTTTACCATGGGCCCCTATGGGCTCCCAAATCTCACTTTGCAGATTCCACGAAAAGAGTGTTAGCAAACTGCATCCTGAGAACTAAGCTGTAACTCTGTGAGAAGAATTCACAGATCACAAACAAGTTTCTCTGAAAGCTTCTTTCACGTTTTCCACTGATGATATTTTCTTTATCAGTGTAGGCCCCAAAGCGATCCAAAGAAGTGCTTCTCAGGTTCTCAATAACAGTGATAATGGACTGCTCCAGGAAACATGAATGTAAGTCTGTGAGATGAATTCACACATCACCAAGAAGTTTCTAGGAAAGCTTCTTTCTAGTTTTCATCTGAGGATATTTCCTTTGTCACCGTAAGCTTCATTGCGTTTAGAAGTATCCCAATGCATATTTCCAGAAAACTGTGTTGGCACACTGAGCACTGAAGAGAAAGGTGTAACTCTGTGAGTTGCATTCACACATCGCAATGCAGTTTCTCAGAAGGCTTCTTTCCACTTTTCATCTGAGGTTATTTCCTTTTTCTCCCTAGCCCTCCATGAGCTCCCAAATATCACTTTGCAGAACACAAGATAACAGAGTTAGCAAACTCTTCCAAGAAGGGAAGGGTGGAACTCTGTGTGATGAACTGACACATTAGAAAGCAATCTCTCAGAATGCTTCTCTCTAGTTATTATCTGAGTCAATTTCCTTTTTCACCATGGGCACCTATGGGCTCCTAAATCTCACTTTGTAGATTTTCACGAAAAGAGTGTTAGCAAACTGCTTCCTGAGAGCTAAGCTGTAACTCTGTGAGATGAATTCACAGATCACAAAGGAGTTTCTCAGAAAGCTTCTTTCACGTTTGAACTGATGATATTTCCTTTATCAGCGTAGCCTCAATGCGATCCAAAGAAGTCCTTCTCAGGTTTCTCAAAACCAGTGATAATGGACTATTGCAGGAAACATAAGTGTAACTCTGTGAGATGAATTCACACATTACCAAGTAGTTTCTAGGGAAGCTTCTTTCTAGTTTTCATCTGAGGATATTTCCTTTGTCACCATAAGCTTCATTGCGTTCAGAAGTATCCCATTGCAGATTTCCAGAAAACTGTCTTAGCACACTGAACACTGAAGAGAATGGTGTAACTCTGTGAGTTGCATTCACACATCGCTACTCAGTTTCTCAGAAGGCTTCTTCCCAGTTTTCATCTGAGAATATTTCCTTTTCCACCATAGCCTCAATGAGCTCCATAATATCACTTTGCAGGACACAAGATAAGAGAGTTAGCAAACTGTTCCAGGAAGGAAATGTTGGAACTCTGTGTGATGAAGTCACACATCAGAAAGCAATCTCTCAGAAAGCTTCTCTCTAGTTATTAACTGACGATATTTCCTTTTTCACCATGGGCCCCTATGGGCTCCCAATTCTCACTTTGCAGATTCCACGAAAAGCGTGTTAGCAAACTGCTTCCTGAGAACTAAGCTGTAACACTGTGAGAGGAATTCACAGATCACAAAGAAGTTTCTCAAAAACCTTCTTTCACGTTTTGAAATGATGATTTTCCTTTATCAGCGTAGGCCTCAATGGGATCCAAAGAAGCCGTTCTCAGATTCCTCAGAGACAGTGTTAATGGACTGCTCCACGAAACATAAGTGTAACTCTGTGAGATGAATTCACACATCACCAAGAAATTTCTAGGAAAGGTTCTTTCTAGTTTTCATCTGAGGATATTTCCTTTGTCACCGTAAGCTTCCTTGCGCTAAAAGGTATCCCATTGCAGATTTCCAGAAAACTTAGTTAGCAAACTGATCACTGAAGAGAAACGTGTAACTCGGTGAGTTGCATTCACACATCGAAATGCACTTTCTCAGAAGGCTTCTTTCGAGTTTTCATTTGAGGATATTTCCTTTTTCACCATAGCCCTCAATGAGCTCAGAAATATCACTTTGCAGAACACAAGATAACAGAGTTAGAAAACTGTTACAGGAAGGGAAGTGTGGATCTCTGTGTGATAAAGTGACACATCAGTAAGCAATCTCTCAGAAAGCTTCTCTCTAGTTATTATCAGAGGATATTTCCTTTTTCACCATGGGCCCCTATGGGCTCCCAAATCTCACTTTGCAGATTCCATGAGAACGGTGTTACCAAACTGCTTCCTGAGAACTAAGCTGTAACTCTGTGAGTGGAATTCAAACAATCACAAAGAAGTTTCTCAGAAAGCTTCTTTCACGTTTTGAACAGATGATATTTTATTTATCAGCGTAGGCCTCAATGCGATCCATAGTATTCCTTCTCAGGTACCTCAAAAAAGTGGTAATCGACTGTTGCTGGAAACATAAGTATAACTCTGTGAGATGAATTCACACATCACCAAGACGTTTCTAGGAAAGCTTCCTTCAAGGTTTCATCTGAGGATATTTCCTTTGTCACACTAATTTCATTTAGTTCAGAAGTATCCCATTGCAGATTTCCAGAACACTGTGATAGCACACTGAACACTGAAGAGAAAGGTGTAACTCTGTGAGTTGCATTCACACATCGCAATGCAGTTTCTCAGAAGGCTTCTTTCCAGTTATCATCTGAGGATATTTCCTTTTTGACCATAGCCCTCAATGAGCTCCCAAATATCACTTGCAGAACACAAGATAACAGAGTTAGCAAACTTTTCCAGGAAGGGAAGGGCTGAACTCTGTGTAATGTATTCACACATCAGAAAGCAATCTCTCAGGAAGCTTCTATCTAGTGATTATCTGAGGATACTTCCTTTTACCATGGGCCTCTATGTGCTCCCAAATCTCACTGTGCATATTAAATGAAAAGAGTGTTAGCATACTGCTTCCTGAGAACAAAGCTGTAACTCTGTGAGAGGAATTCACAGATCACAAAGAAGTTTCTCAGAAAGCTTCTTTCACGTTTTGAACTGATGATATTTCCTTTATCAACGTAGGCCCCAATGTGAACCACAGAAGTAATTCTCAGGTTCCTCAAAAACAGTGACAATGGACGTTTGCAGGAAATAGAAGTGTAACTTTCTGCGATGAATTCACACATCTCAAGAAGTTTCTAGGAAAACTTCTTGCTAGTTTTCAACTGAGGATATTTCCTTTGTCACCCTATGCTTCATTGTGTTCAGAATTATCCATTGCAGATTTCCGAAACTCTGTTAGCAAACTAAACACTAAAGAGAAAGGTGTAACTCTGGGAGTTGCATTCACATATCGCAATGCAGTTTCTCAGAAGGCTTCTCTCCAGTTTTGATCTGAGGATATTTATTCTTTCACCATAGCCCTCAATGAGCTCCCCAAACATCACTTTGCGGAACACAAGATAACAGAGTTAGCCAACTGTTCCAAGAACGGAAGTGTGGAACTATGTGTGATGAAGTCAAACATCAGAAAGCAATCTCTCAGAAAGCTTCTCTCTAGTTATTATATGAGGATATATCCATTTTCACCCATGGGCAACTATGGGCTCCCAATCTCACTTACAGATTCCACGAAACGAGTGTTAGCAATCTTCTTCCTGAGAACTAAGCTGTAACTCTGTGAGAGGAATTCACACATCACAAAGAAGTTTCTCAGAAAGCTTCTTTTAACTTTTTACTGAAGATATTTCCTTATAAACGTAGGCCTCAATGCGATCCAAAGAAGTCCTTCTCAGGTTCCTCAAAAACCGTGATAATGGATTGTTGTCAGGAAAAAAAGTGTAACTCTGTGCGATGAGTTCACACATCACCTAGAAGTTCTTCTAGGAAAGCTTCTTCTAGTTTTCATCTGAGGATATTTCCTTTTTCACCGTAAGCTTCATTGCGTTCAGCAGTATCCATTGCCGATTTCCAGAAAACTGTGTTAGCACACTGAACACTGAAGGAGAAAGGTGTAACTCTGTGAGTTGCATTCACACATCGCAATGCAGTTTCTCAGAAGGCTTCTTTCCACTTTTCATCTGAGGTTTATTTCCTTTTTCTCCCTAGCCCTCCATGAGCTCCCAAATATCACTTTGCAGAACACAAGATAACAGAGTTAGCAAACTCTTCCAAGAAGGGAAGGGTGGAACTCTGTGTGATGAACTGACACATTAGAAAGGCAATCTCTCAGAATGCTTCTCTCTAATATTATCTGAGTCAATTTCCTTTTCACCATGGCACCTATGGGCTCCTAAATCTCACTTGTAGATTTTCACGAAAAGAGTGTTAAGCAAACTGCTTCCTGAGAGCTAAGCTGTAACTCTGTGAGAGGAATTCACAGATCACAAAGGAGTTTCTCAGAAAGCTTCTTTCACGTTTTGAACTGATGATATTCCTTTATCAGCGTAGGCCTCAATGCGATCCAAAGAAGTCCTTCTCAGGTTTCTCAAAACCAGTGATAATGGACTATGCAGGAAACATAAGTGTAACTCTGTGAGATGAATTCAACATTACCAAGTAGTTTCTAGGGAAGCTTCTTTTCTAGTTTTCATCTGAGGATATTTCCTTTGTCACCATAAGCTTCATTGCGTTCAGAAGTATCCCATTGCAGATTTCCAGAAAACTGTCCTTAGCACACTGAACACTGAAGAGAATGGTAACTCTGTGAGTTGCATTCACACATCGCTACGCAGTTTCTCAGAAGGCTTCTTCCCAGTTTTCATCTGAGAATATTTTCTTTTCCACCATAGCCCTCAATGAGCTCCATAATATCACTTTGCAGGACACAAGATAAGAGAGTTAGCAAACTGTTTCCAGGAAGGAAATGTTGGAACTCTGTGTGATGAGTCACACATCAGAAGCAATCTCTCAATAAGCTTCTCTCTAGCTATTATCTGAGGATATTTCCTTTTCAACATGGGCCCCTATGGGCTGCCAAATCTCACTTTGCAGATTTCCACGAAAAGAGGGTTTGCAACCTCCTTCCTGAGAACTAAGATGTAACTCTGTGAGAGGAATTCACAGATCACAAAGATGTTTCTCAGAAAGCTTCTTTCACGTTGTGAACTGATGATATTTCCTTATCAGCATAGGCCTCATTGAGATAAAAAGAATTCCTTCTCAGGTTTCAGTAACAGTGATAATGGACTGTTGCCGGAAACATAAGTGTAACTCCGTGAGATGAATTCACGCATCACATGAAGTTTCTAGGAAAGTTTCTTTCTAGTTTTCATCTGAGGATATTTCCTTTGTCACCGAAAGCTTCAAGGCGTTCAGAAGTATCCCATTGCAGATTTCCAGAAAACTGTGTTAGCCACACTGAACACGGAAGAGAAAGGGGTAACTCTGTGAGTTGCATTCACACATCGCAATGCAGTTTCTCTAAAGGCTTCTTTCCAGTTTTCATCTGAGGATATTTCCTCTTTCAGATAGCCCTCAATGAGCTCCCAAATATCATTTTGCAGAACACAAGATGACAGAGATAGCAAAGTGTTCCAAGAAGGGAAGTGTGGAACTCAGTGTGATGAAGTCACACAACAGAAAGCAATCTCTCAGAAAACTTCTCTCTAGTTATTATCTGAGGGTATTTCCTTTTTCACCATGGGCCCCAATGAGCTCCCAAATCTCATTTGCAGATTCCACGAAAAGAGTGTTAGCAAACTGCTTCCTGAGAACTAAGCTGTAGTTCTGTGAGAGGAAATCACAGATCAAAAAGAAGTTTCTCAGAATGCTTCTTTCACGTTTTGAACTGAAGATATTTCCTTTAGCAGCATAGGCCTCAATGCGGTCAAAAGAAGTCCTTCTCACGTTCCTCAAAAAAAGTGATAATGGACGTTTGCAGGAAACCTAAGTAGAACTCTGTGAGATGAATTCACCCATCACGAAGAAGTTTCTATGAACGCTTCTTTCTCCTTTTCAACTGAGAATATTTCCTTTGTCACCGTAAGCTTATTGGGTTCAGATGTATCCCATTGCAGATTTCCAGAAAACTGTGTTACCACCTTGAACACTGAAGAGAAAAGGTGTAACTCTGTGAGTTGCATTCACACATCGCAATGGAGTTTCTCGGACGGCTTCTTTCCCGTTTTCATCTGAGGATATTTCCTTTTTCAGATAGCCCTCAATGAGCTCCCAAATATCACTTTGCGGAACACAAGATAACAGAGTTAGCAAACTGTTCCAAGAAGGAAAGGGTGGAACTCTGTGTGATGAAGTCACACATCAGAAAGCAATCTCTCAGAAAGCTTCTCTCTAGTTATCATCTGAGGATATTTCCTTTTTCACCATGGACCCCTATGGACTCCCAAATCTCACGTTGCAGATTCCACGAAAAGAGTGGTGGCAAACTGCTTCCTGAGAACTAAGCTGTAACTCTGTGATAGGAATTCACAGATCACAAAGAAGTTTCTCAGAAAGCTTCTTTCACGTTTTGAACTGATGATATATCCTTTATCAGCGTAAGCCTCATGCGATGCAAAGAAGTCCTTCTCAGTTTTCTCAATAACAGTGATAATGGACTGTTTGCAGGAAACATAAGTGTAACACTGTGAGATGAATTCACACGTCACCAAGAAGTTTCTACGAAAGCTTCTTTCTAGTTTTCTACTAAGCATATTTCCCTTGTCACCATAAGCTTCATGGCGTTCAGAAGCATCCCATTTCAGATTTCCAGAAAACTGTGTTAGCACACTGAAAATTGAAGAGAAACTTGTAACTCTGTGAGTTGCATTCACACATCGCAATGCAGTTTCTCAAAGGCTTCTTTCCAGTTTTCATCTGAGGATATTTCCTTTTCAGATAGCCCTCAATGAGCTCCCAAATATCACTTTGCAGAACACAAGATAACAGAGTTAGCAAAGTGTTCCAAGAAGGGAAGGTGGAACTCAGTGTGATGAAGTCACACAACAGAAAGCAATCTCTCAGAAAGCTTCTCTCTAGTTATTATCTGAGGGTATTTCCTTTTTCACCATGGGCCCCAATGAGCTCCCAAATCTCATTTGCAGATTCCACGAAAAGAGTGTTAGCAAACTGCTTCCTGAGAACTAAGCTGTAGTTCTGTGAGAGGAAATCACAGATCAAAAAGAAGTTTCTCAGAATGCTTCTTTCACGTTTTGAACTGAAGATATTTCCTTTAGCAGCATAGGCCTCAATGCGGTCAAAAGAAGTCCTTCTCACGTTCCTCAAAAAAAGTGATAATGGACGTTTGCAGGAAACCTAAGTAGAACTCTGTGAGATGAATTCACCCATCACGAAGAAGTTTCTATGAACGCTTCTTTCTCCTTTTCAACTGAGAATATTTCCTTTGTCACCGTAAGCTTATTGGG
>NW_022141738.1:0-17271 GCF_007565055.1 Rhinopithecus roxellana | reverse complement strand
CCATCGCCGGGGGGCGGGGGACCCGCCCCCCCGCGATCCGGGGCCGCCAGCCGCCGCCACGCCACGTCTATATTGGGAATCATATCGCAATCTTCCCCTAAGATTAATTACATTATCCCAGCTGTGTGTCTACTCCCAGCAATATTGCCTCTCTATTCCCTTCTTGGACGGAAATTTGAAGCAATATCATTGGGTGAGTGTACATCTTTTGTGATGTTTTAAGTAGTAACATCCTCCCCTGGTGGATATCAACAACGATCAATTAATTATTAATATTAATAATATATTAATATTAATACTAATAATCGATATTAATGATCACAATAAACTTCGTAAAAATTTATGGTGGATTAAAATGATAAGATTTGGAATGCTAATTAATATTAATATCAAAATAATTTTCAAAGAATGATATCCGCATGAATGTTACTTAAATCAAAAAGTGATGCGGATAAGAAAATTCCGATTAGTATTAGGACTAATAATATTGTTCATTAACATGAATATTAATAATTAATAGTAAGATTGCATAATCAGGTACTTAAAATAATGAAATTAAAATGGTATCCTATTATTAGTACCGTTGAGAATATTGAAAATCGATCATTGTGTAATAACTATATTATTACCGGAAATACCACAGGCAGTGTACACCCTGGGCCGCCAAGCCGCCACACGCCACCCCCCCCGGCTGGGCCCCATCGCGGGGGGCGGGGACCCGCCCCCCCGCGCCGGGGCCGCCACGCCGCACGCCACGCCCCCCCGGCGGCTGGCGGACCCCCATCGCCGGGGGGCGGGGGACCCGCCCCCGCGATCCGGGGCCGCCAGCCGCCGCCACGCCCCCCCCGCGGCGGCTGGCGGACCCCCATCGCCGGGGGGCGGGGGACCCGCCCCCCCGCGATCCGGGGCCGCCAGCCGCCGCCACGCCACCCCCCGGCGGCTGGCGGACCCCCATCGCCGGGGGGCGGGGGACCCGCCCCCCCGCGATCCGGGGCCGCCAGCCGCCGCCACGCCACGCCCCCCGGCGGCTGGCGGCCCCCATCGCCGGGGGCGGGGGACCCGCCCCCCCGCGATCCGGGGCCGCCAGCCGCCGCCACGCCACGCCCCCCGGCGGCTGGCGGACCCCCATCGCCGGGGGGCGGGGACCCGCCCCCCCGCGATCCGGGGCCGCCAGCCGCCGCCACGCCACGCCCCCCCGGCGGCTGGCGGACCCCCATCGCCGGGGGGGGGGACCCGCCCCCCGCGATCCGGGGCCGCCAGCCGCCGCCACGCCACGCCCCCCCGGCGGCTGGCGGACCCCCATCGCCGGGGGGCGGGGGACCCGCCCCCCCCGCGATCCGGGGCCGCCAGCCGCCGCCACGCCACGCCCCCCCGGCGGCTGGCGGACCCCCATCGCCGGGGGGCGGGGGACCCGCCCCCCCGCGATCCGGGGCCGCCAGCCGCCGCCACGCCACGCCCCCCGGCGGCTGGCGGACCCCATCGCCGGGGGGCGGGGGACCCGCCCCCCCGCGATCCGGGGCCGCCAGCCGCCGCCACGCCACGCCCCCCCGGCGGCTGGCGGACCCCCATCGCCGGGGGCGGGGGACCCGCCCCCCGCGATCCGGGGCCGCCAGCCCCGCCACGCCACGCCCCCCCGGCGGCTGGCGGACCCCCATCGCCGGGGGCGGGGGACCCGCCCCCCGCGATCCGGGCCGCCAGCCGCCGCCACGCCACCCCCCCGGCGGCTGGCGGACCCCCATCGCCGGGGGGCGGGGACCCGCCCCCCCGCGATCCGGGGCCGCCAGCCGCCGCCACGCCACGCCCCCCGGCGGTCTGGCGGACCCCCATCTCCGGGGGGGCGGGGGACCGCCCCCCCGCGATCCGGGGCCGCCAGCCGCCGCCACGCCACGCCCCCCCGGCGGCTGGCGGACCCCCCATCGCCGGGGGCGGGGGACCCGCCCCCCCGCGATCCGGGGCCGCCAGCCGCCGCCACGCCACGCCCCCCCGGCGCTGGCGGACCCCCATCGCCGGGGGCGGGGGACCGCCCCCCCCGCGGATCCCGGGGCCGCCAGCCGCCGCCACGCCCACGCCCCCCCGGCGGCTGGCGGACCCCCATCGCCGGGGGGCGGGGGACCGCCCCCCCGCGGATCCCGGGGGCCGCCAGCCGCCGCCAGAGAGACCACGCCCCACCGGCCGGCTGCCGGGCCCCCCATCGCCTGGGGGGCGGGGGAACCCGCCCCCCCCGCGACTTCGGGGGCCGCCAGCCGCCGCCACGCCATCGCCCCCCGGCGGCTGGCGGCCCCCCATCGCCGGGGGGCGGGGGACCCGCCCACCCCGCGATACGGGCCGCCAGCCGCCGCCACGCCACGCCCCCCCGGCCGGCTGGCGGACCCCCATCGTCCGGGGGGCGGGGGACCCGCCCCCCCGCGATCCGGGGCCGCCAGCCGCCGCCACGCCACGCCCCCCCGGCGGCTGGCGGACCCCCATCGCCGGGGGGCGGGGGACCCGCCCCCCCGCGATCCGGGGCCGCCAGCCGCCGCCACGCCACCCCCCCGGCGGCTGGCGGACCCCCATCGCCGGGGGCGGGGGACCCGCCCCCCGCGATCCGGGGCCCCGCCGCCGCACGCACGGCCACGCCCCTCCCCCCCGGCGGCTGGCGGACCCCCATCGCCGGGGGCGGGGGACCCGCCCCCCCGCGATCCGGGGCCGCCAGCCGCCGCCACGCCACGCCCCCCCGGCGGCTGGCGGACCCCCATCGCCGGGGGGCGGGGGACCCGCCCCCCGCGATCCGGGGCCGCCAGCCGCCGCCACGCCACGCCCCCCCGGCGGCTGGCGGACCCCCATCGCCGGGGGGCGGGGGACCCGCCCCCCCGCGATCCGGGGCCGCCAGCCGCCGCCACGCCACGTCTATATTGGGAATCATATCGCAATCTTCCTCCTAAGATAGATTACATTATCCCAGGTGTGTGTCTACTCCCAGCAATATTGCCTGTCTATATTCCCTTCTTGGACGAAATTTGACAATATCATTGGGTGAGTGAACATCTTTTGTGATGTTTTAAGTAGTAACATCTCCCCTGGTAGATATCAGCAACAATCAATTAATTATTAATATTAATAAATATATAATATTAATGCTAATAATCGATATTAATGATCAGAATAAACTTCGTAAAAATTTATGGTGGATTAAAATATTAACGATTTGGAATGGTAATTAATATTAATATCAAATAATTTCAAATAATGATATCCGCCATGAATGTTACTTAAATCAATACAAAGTGACGCGGGGAAGAAAATTGGTTAGTATTAGGGACTAATAATATTGTTCATTAACATTAATATTAATTAATACTAAGATTGCATAATCAGGTCCTTAAAATAATGAAAATTACAATGGTATCCCATATTAGTACCATTGAGAATTATTAAAATAGATCATTGATGTGTAATAACTATATTATTACGGAATACCACAGGCAGTGTCCACCTACTTGTGGGCCCCAAGACGCTGCCACATCACGCCCCCACGACTGAGGGCCTCATCGCGGGGGCGGGGGACCGCCCCCCCGCGATCCGGGGCCGCCAGCCGCCGCCACGCCACCCCCCCCGGCGGCTGGCGGACCCCCATCGCCGGGGGGCGGGGGACCCGCCCCCCGCGATCCGGCCGCCAGCCGCCGCCACGCCACGCCCCCCGGCGGCTGGCGGACCCCCATCGCCGGGGGGCGGGGGACCCGCCCCCCGCGATCCGGGGCCGCCAGCCGCCGCCACGCCACCCCCCCGGCGGCTGGCGGACCCCCATCGCCGGGGGCGGGGGACCCGCCCCCCGCGATCCGGGCCGCCAGCCGCCGCCACGCCACGCCCCCCGGCGGCTGGCGGACCCCCATCGCCGGGGGCGGGACCCGCCCCCCCGCGATCCGGGCCGCCAGCCGCCGCCACGCCACGTCTATATTGGGAATCATATCGCAATCTTCTCCTAAGATAATTACATTATCCCAGGTGTGTGTCTACTCCCAGCATATTGCCTGTCTATATTCCCTTCTTGGACGGAAATTTGAAGCAATATCATTGGGTGAGTGTACATCTTTTGTGATGTTTTAAGTAGTAACATCCTCCCCTGGTGGATATCAGCAACAATCAATTAATTATTAATATTAATAAATATATTAAATATTAATACTAATAATCGATATTAATGATCACAATAAACTTCGTAAAAATTTATGGTGGATTAAAATAAACGATTTGGAATGGTAATTAATATTAATATCATAATTTCAAAAATGATATCCGCCATGAATGTTACTTAAATCAATAAAAGTGATGCGGGTAAGAAAATTATGTTAGTATTAGGGACTAATATTGTTCATTAACATTAATATTAATAATTAATAGTAAGATTGCATAATCAGGTACTTAAAATAATGAAAATTAAAATGGTATCCATTATTAGTACCTGAGAATTATTAAAAATCGATCATTGATGTGTAATAACTATATTATTACTCGGAATACCACAGGCAGTGTCACACCTACGGGCCCCACGCCGACGCCACCCCCCCCGCTGGGCCCATCGCGGGGGGCGGGGACCCGCCCCCCCGCGATCCGGGGCCGCCACGCCGCCACGCCACGCCCCCCCGGCGGCTGGCGGACCCCCATCGCCGGGGGGCGGGGGACCCGCCCCCCCGCGATCCGGGGCCGCCAGCCGCCGCCACGCCACCCCCGCCGGCGGCTGGCGGACCCCCATCGCCGGGGGCGGGGGACCCGCCCCCCCGCGATCCGGGGCCGCCAGCCGCCGCCACGCCACGCCCCCCGGCGGCTGGCGGACCCCCATCGCCGGGGGGCGGGGGACCCGCCCCCCCGCGATCCGGGGCCGCCAGCCGCCGCCACGCCACGCCCCCGGCGGCTGGCGGACCCCCATCGCCGGGGGGGGGGACCCGCCCCCCGCGATCCGGGGCCGCCAGCCGCCGCCACGCCACGCCCCCCCGGCGGCTGGCGGACCCCCATCGCCGGGGGGCGGGGGACCCGCCCCCCGCGATCCGGGGCCGCCAGCCGCCGCCACGCCACGCCCCCCGGCGGCTGGCGGACCCCCATCGCCGGGGGGCGGGGGACCCGCCCCCCCGCGATCCGGGGCCGCCAGCCGCCGCCACGCCACGCCCCCCCGGCGGCTGGCGGACCCCCATCGCCGGGGGGCGGGGGACCCGCCCCCCCGCGATCCGGGGCCGCCAGCCGCCGCCACGCCACGCCCCCCGGCGGCTGGCGGACCCCCATCGCCGGGGGGCGGGGGACCCGCCCCCCGCGATCCGGGGCCGCCAGCCGCCGCCACGCCACCCCCGGCGGCTGGCGGACCCCCATCGCCGGGGGGCGGGGGACCCGCCCCCCCGCGATCCGGGGCCGCCAGCCGCCGCCACGCCACGCCCCCCCGGCGGCTGGCGGACCCCCATCGCCGGGGGGCGGGGGACCCGCCCCCCGCGATCCGGGGCCGCCAGCCGCCGCCACGCCACGCCCCCCCGGCGGCTGGCGGACCCCCATCCGGGGGGCGGGGGACCCGCCCCCCCGCGATCCGGGGCCGCCAGCCGCCGCCACGCCACGCCCCCCCGGCGGCTGGCGGACCCCCATCGCCGGGGGGCGGGGGACCCGCCCCCCCGCGATCCGGGGCCGCCAGCCGCCGCCACGCCACGCCCCCCCGGCGGCTGGCGGACCCCCATCGCCGGGGGGCGGGGGACCCGCCCCCCCGCGATCCGGGGCCGCCAGCCGCCGCCACGCCACGCCCCCCCGGCGGCTGGCGGACCCCCATCGCCGGGGGGCGGGGGACCGCCCCCCCGCGATCCGGGGCCGCCAGCCGCCGCCACGCCACGCCCCCCCGGCGGCTGGCGGACCCCCATCGCCGGGGGGCGGGGGACCCGCCCCCCCGCGATCCGGGGCCGCCAGCCGCCGCCACGCCACGCCCCCCCGGCGGCTGGCGGACCCCCATCGCCGGGGGGCGGGGGACCCGCCCCCCCGCGATCCGGGGCCGCCAGCCGCCGCCACGCCACGCCCCCCCGGCGGCTGGCGGACCCCCATCGCCGGGGGGCGGGGGACCCGCCCCCCGCGATCCGGGGCCGCCAGCCGCCGCCACGCCACCCCCCCGGCGGCTGGCGGACCCCATCGCCGGGGGCGGGGGACCCGCCCCCCCGCGATCCGGGGCCGCCAGCCGCCGCCACGCCACGCCCCCCCGGCGGCTGGCGGACCCCCATCGCCGGGGGGCGGGGGACCCGCCCCCCCGCGATCCGGGGCCGCCAGCCGCCGCCACGCCACGCCCCCCGGCGGCTGGCGGACCCCCATCGCCGGGGGCGGGGGACCCGCCCCCCCGCGATCCGGGGCCGCCAGCCGCCGCCACGCCACGCCCCCCCGGCGGCTGGCGGACCCCCATCGCCGGGGGGCGGGGGACCCGCCCCCCCGCGATCCGGGGCCGCCAGCCGCCGCCACGCCACGCCCCCCGGCGGCTGGCGGACCCCCATCGCCGGGGGGCGGGGGACCCGCCCCCCCGCGATCCGGGGCCGCCAGCCGCCGCCACGCCACGCCCCCCCGGCGGCTGGCGGACCCCATCGCCGGGGGCGGGGGACCCGCCCCCCGCGATCCGGGGCCGCCAGCCGCCGCCACGCCACGCCCCCCGGCGGCTGGCGGACCCCCATCGCCGGGGGGCGGGGGACCCGCCCCCCCGCGATCCGGGGCCGCCAGCCGCCGCCACGCCACGCCCCCCCGGCGGCTGGCGGACCCCCATCGCCGGGGGGCGGGGGACCCGCCCCCCCGCGATCCGGGGCCGCCAGCCGCCGCCACGCCACGCCCCCCCGGCGGCTGGCGGACCCCCATCGCCGGGGGCGGGGGACCCGCCCCCCGCGATCCGGGGCCGCCAGCCGCCGCCACGCCACGCCCCCCGGCGGCTGGCGGACCCCCATCGCCGGGGGGCGGGGGACCCGCCCCCCCGCGATCCGGGGCCGCCAGCCGCCGCCACGCCACGCCCCCCCGGCGGCTGGCGGACCCCCATCGCCGGGGGGCGGGGGACCCGCCCCCCCGCGATCCGGGGCCGCCAGCCGCCGCCACGCCACGCCCCCCGGCGGCTGGCGGACCCCCATCGCCGGGGGGCGGGGGACCCGCCCCCCCGCGATCCGGGGCCGCCAGCCGCCGCCACGCCACGCCCCCCGGCGGCTGGCGGACCCCCATCGCCGGGGGGCGGGGGACCCGCCCCCCCGCGATCCGGGGCCGCCAGCCGCCGCCACGCCACGCCCCCCCGGCGGCTGGCGGACCCCCATCGCCGGGGGGCGGGGGACCCGCCCCCCCGCGATCCGGGGCCGCCAGCCGCCGCCACGCCACGCCCCCCGGCGGCTGGCGGACCCCATCGCCGGGGGGCGGGGGACCCGCCCCCCCGCGATCCGGGGCCGCCAGCCGCCGCCACGCCACGCCCCCCCGGCGGCTGGCGGACCCCCATCGCCGGGGGCGGGGGACCCGCCCCCCCGCGATCCGGGGCCGCCAGCCGCCGCCACGCCACGCCCCCCGGCGGCTGGCGGACCCCCATCGCCGGGGGGCGGGGGACCCGCCCCCCCGCGATCCGGGGCCGCCAGCCGCCGCCACGCCACGCCCCCCCGGCGGCTGGCGGACCCCCATCGCGGGGGGCGGGGGACCCGCCCCCCCGCGATCCGGGGCCGCCAGCCGCCGCCACGCCACGTCTATATTGGGAATCATATCGCAATCTTCCTCCTACAGATCAATTACATTATCCCAGCTGTGTGTCTACTCCCAGCAATATTGCCTGTCTATATCCCCTTCTTGGACGGAAATTTGAAGCAATATCATTGGGTGAGTGTACATCTTTTGTGATGTTTTAAGTAGTAACATCCTCCCCCTGGTGGATATCACAACGATCAATTAATTATTAATATTAATAAATATATTACATATTAATACTAATAATCGATATTAATGATCACAATAAACTTCGTAAAAATTTATGGTGGATTAAAATGATAAGATTTGGAATGCTAATTAATATTAATATCAAAATAAATTTTCAAAGAATGATATCCGCATGAATGTTACTTAAATCAATAAAAAGTGATGCGGATAAGAAAATTCCGATTAGTATTAGGACTAATATATTGTTCATTAACATGAATATTAATAATTAATAGTAAGATTGCATAATCAGGTACTTAAAATAATGAAATTAAAATGGTATCCTATTATTAGTACCGTTGAGAATATGAAAATCGATCATTGGTGTGTAATAACTAATTATTACCGGAATACCACAGGCAGTGTACACCTATTTGTGGGCCCCAAAACGCCGCCACATTACGGCCCCCACGACTGGGGCCTCCATCCGGGGCGGGGGACCCGCCCCCCGATCGGGGCCGGCCGCCGCCACGCCACGCCCCCCGGCGGCTGGGACCCCATCGCCGGGGCGGGGACCGCCCCCCGGATCCGGGGCCGCCAGCCGCCGCCACGCCACCCCCCGCCGGCGGCTGGCGGACCCCCATCGCCGGGGGGCGGGGGACCCGCCCCCCCGCGATCCGGGGCCGCCAGCCGCCGCCACGCCACCCCCCCGGCGGCTGGCGGACCCCCATCGCCGGGGGCGGGGACCCGCCCCCCCGCGATCCGGGCCGCCAGCCGCCGCCACGCCACGCCCCCCGGCGGCTGGCGGACCCCCATCGCCGGGGGGCGGGGGACCCGCCCCCCGCGATCCGGGCCGCCAGCCGCCGCCACGCCACGCCCCCCGGCGGCTGGCGGCCCCCATCGCCGGGGGGCGGGGGACCCGCCCCCCGCGATCCGGGGCCCCAGCCGCCGCCACGCCACGCCCCCGGCGGCTGGCGGACCCCCATCGCCGGGGGGCGGGGGACCCGCCCCCCCGCGATCCGGGGCCGCCAGCCGCCGCCACGCCACGCCCCCCGGCGGCTGGCGGACCCCCATCGCCGGGGGGCGGGGGACCCGCCCCCCCGCGATCCGGGGCCGCCAGCCGCCGCCACGCCACGCCCCCCCGGCGGCTGGCGGACCCCCATCGCCGGGGGGCGGGGGACCCGCCCCCCGCGATCCGGGGCCGCCAGCCGCCGCCACGCCACGCCCCCCCGGCGGCTGGCGGACCCCCATCGCCGGGGGGCGGGGGACCCGCCCCCCCGCGATCCGGGGCCGCCAGCCGCCGCCACGCCACGCCCCCCGGCGGCTGGCGGACCCCCATCGCCGGGGGGCGGGGGACCCGCCCCCCCGCGATCCGGGGCCGCCAGCCGCCGCCACGCCACGCCCCCCGGCGGCTGGCGGACCCCCATCGCCGGGGGGCGGGGGACCCGCCCCCCCGCGATCCGGGGCCGCCAGCCGCCGCCACGCCACGCCCCCCCGGCGGCTGGCGGACCCCATCGCCGGGGGGCGGGGGACCCGCCCCCCCGCGATCCGGGGCCGCCAGCCGCCGCCACGCCACGCCCCCCCGGCGGCTGGCGGCGGACCCCCATCGCCGGGGGCGGGGACCCGCCCCCCCGCGATCCGGGGCCGCCAGCCGCCGCCACGCCACGCCCCCCCGGCGGCTGGCGGACCCCCATCGCCGGGGGGCGGGGGGACCCGCCCCCCCGCGATCCGGGGCCGCCAGCCGCCGCCACGCCACGCCCCCCCGGCGGCTGGCGGACCCCCATCGCCGCCGGGGGGCGGGGGGGGGGACCCGCCCCCCGCGATCCGGGGCCGCCAGCCGCCCGCCACGCCACGCCCCCCCGGCGGCTGGCGGACCCCCATCGCCGGGGGGCGGGGGACCCGCCCCCCCGCGATCCGGGGCCGCCAGCCGCCGCCACGCCACGCCCCCCCGGCGGCTGGCGGACCCCCATCGCCGGGGGGCGGGGGACCCGCCCCCCCGCGATCCGGGGCCGCCAGCCGCCGCCACGCCACGCCCCCCCGGCGGCTGGCGGACCCCCATCGCCGGGGGGCGGGGGACCCGCCCCCCGCGATCCGGGGCCGCCAGCCGCCGCCACGCCACGCCCCCCCGGCGGCTGGCGGACCCCCATCGCCGGGGGGCGGGGGACCCGCCCCCCGCGATCCGGGGCCGCCAGCCGCCGCCACGCCACGCCCCCCCGGCGGCTGGCGGACCCCCATCGCCGGGGGGCGGGGGACCCGCCCCCCCGCGATCCGGGGCCGCCAGCCGCCGCCACGCCACGCCCCCCCGGCGGCTGGCGGACCCCCATCGCCGGGGGCGGGGGACCCGCCCCCCGCGATCCGGGGCCGCCAGCCGCCGCCACGCCACGCCCCCCCGGCGGCTGGCGGACCCCCATCGCCGGGGGGCGGGGGACCCGCCCCCCCGCGATCCGGGGCCGCCAGCCGCCGCCACGCCACGCCCCCCCGGCGGCTGGCGGACCCCCATCGCCGGGGGGCGGGGGACCCGCCCCCCCGCGATCCGGGGCCGCCAGCCGCCGCCACGCCACGCCCCCCCGGCGGCTGGCGGACCCCCATCGCCGGGGGGCGGGGGACCCGCCCCCCCGCGATCCGGGGCCGCCAGCCGCCGCCACGCCACGCCCCCCGGCGGCTGGCGGACCCCCATCGCCGGGGGGCGGGGGACCCGCCCCCCCGCGATCCGGGGCCGCCAGCCGCCGCCACGCCACGCCCCCCCGGCGGCTGGCGGACCCCCATCGCCGGGGGGCGGGGGACCCGCCCCCCCGCGATCCGGGGCCGCCAGCCGCCGCCACGCCACGCCCCCCCGGCGGCTGGCGGACCCCCATCGCCGGGGGGCGGGGACCCGCCCCCCCGCGATCCGGGGCCGCCAGCCGCCGCCACGCCACGCCCCCCCGGCGGCTGGCGGACCCCCATCGCCGGGGGGCGGGGGACCCGCCCCCCCGCGATCCGGGGCCGCCAGCCGCCGCCACGCCACGCCCCCCCGGCGGCTGGCGGACCCCCATCGCCGGGGGGCGGGGGACCCGCCCCCCCGCGATCCGGGGCCGCCAGCCGCCGCCACGCCACCCCCCCCGGCGGCTGGCGGACCCCCATCGCCGGGGGGCGGGGGACCCGCCCCCCCGCGATCCGGGGCCGCCAGCCGCCGCCACGCCACGCCCCCCCGGCGGCTGGCGGACCCCCATCGCCGGGGGGCGGGGGACCCGCCCCCCCGCGATCCGGGGCCGCCAGCCGCCGCCACGCCACGCCCCCCCGGCGGCTGGCGGACCCCCATCGCCGGGGGGCGGGGGACCCGCCCCCCCGCGATCCGGGGCCGCCAGCCGCCGCCACGCCACGCCCCCCCGGCGGCTGGCGGACCCCCATCGCCGGGGGGGGGACCCGCCCCCCCGCGATCCGGGGCCGCCAGCCGCCGCCACGCCACGCCCCCCCGGCGGCTGGCGGACCCCCATCGCCGGGGGGCGGGGGACCCGCCCCCCCGCGATCCGGGGCCGCCAGCCGCCGCCACGCCCCCCCCCGGCGGCTGGCGGACCCCCATCGCCGGGGGGCGGGGGACCCGCCCCCCCGCGATCCGGGGCCGCCAGCCGCCGCCACGCCACGCCCCCCCGGCGGCTGGCGGACCCCCATCGCCGGGGGGCGGGGGACCCGCCCCCCCGCGATCCGGGGCCGCCAGCCGCCGCCACGCCACGCCCCCCCGGCGGCTGGCGGACCCCCATCGCCGGGGGGCGGGGGACCCGCCCCCCCGCGATCCGGGGCCGCCAGCCGCCGCCACGCCACGCCCCCCCGGCGGCTGGCGGACCCCCATCGCCGGGGGGCGGGGGACCCGCCCCCCCGCGATCCGGGGCCGCCAGCCGCCGCCACGCCACGCCCCCCCGGCGGCTGGCGGACCCCCATCGCCGGGGGGCGGGGGACCCGCCCCCCCGCGATCCGGGGCCGCCAGCCGCCGCCACGCCACGCCCCCCCGGCGGCTGGCGGACCCCCATCGCCGGGGGCGGGGGACCCGCCCCCCCGCGATCCGGGGCCGCCAGCCGCCGCCACGCCACGCCCCCCCGGCGGCTGGCGGACCCCCATCGCCGGGGGGCGGGGACCCGCCCCCCCGCGATCCGGGGCCGCCAGCCGCCGCCACGCCACGCCCCCCCGGCGGCTGGCGGACCCCCATCGCCGGGGGGCGGGGGACCCGCCCCCCCGCGATCCGGGGCCGCCAGCCGCCGCCACGCCACGCCCCCCCGGCGGCTGGCGGACCCCCATCGCCGGGGGGCGGGGGACCCGCCCCCCCGCGATCCGGGGCCGCCAGCCGCCGCCACGCCACGCCCCCCCGGCGGCTGGCGGACCCCCATCGCCGGGGGGCGGGGGACCCGCCCCCCCGCGATCCGGGGCCGCCAGCCGCCGCCACGCCACGCCCCCCCGGCGGCTGGCGGACCCCCATCGCCGGGGGGCGGGGGACCCGCCCCCCCGCGATCCGGGGCCGCCAGCCGCCGCCACGCCACGCCCCCCCGGCGGCTGGCGGACCCCCATCGCCGGGGGGCGGGGGACCCGCCCCCCCGCGATCCGGGGCCGCCAGCCGCCGCCACGCCACGCCCCCCCGGCGGCTGGCGGACCCCCATCGCCGGGGGGCGGGGGACCCGCCCCCCCGCGATCCGGGGCCGCCAGCCGCCCCACGCCACGTCTATATTGGGAATCATATCGCAATCTTCCTCCTAAGATAATTACATTATCCCAGTGTGTGTCTACTCCCAGCAATATTGCCTGTCTATATTCCCTTCTTGGACGGAAATTTGAAGCAATATCATTGGGTGAGTGTACATCTTTTGATGTTTTAAGTAGTAACATCCTCCCCCTGGTGGATATCAACAACGATCAATTAATATTAATATTAATAAATATTAATATTAATACTAATAATCGATATTAATGATCACAATAAACTTCGTAAAAATTTATGGTGGATTAAAATGTAACGATTTGGAATGCTAATTAATATTAATATCAATTAATTTCAAAGAATGATATCCGCATGAATGTTACTTAAATCAATAAAAGTGATGGGTAAGAAAATTCGATTAGTATTAGGACTAATAATATTGTTCATTAACATGAATATTAATAATTAATAGTAAGATTGCATAATCAGGTACTTAAAATAATGAAAATTAAAATGGTATCCTATTATTAGTACCGTTGAGAATATGAAAATCGATCATTGTGTGTAATAACTATATTATTACCGGAAATACCACAGGCAGTGTACACCTTTGTGGGCCCCAAACGCCGCCACACGGCCCCCACGACTGGGGCCTCCATCGCAGGGGGCGGGGGACCGCCCCCCCGCGATCCGGGGCCGCCAGCCGCCGCCACGCCACCCCCCCCGGCGGCTGGCGGACCCCCATCGCCGGGGGGCGGGGGACCCGCCCCCCGCGATCCGGGGCCGCCAGCCGCCGCCACGCCACCCCCCCGGCGGCTGGCGGACCCCCATCGCCGGGGGGCGGGGGACCCGCCCCCCCGCGATCCGGGGCCGCCAGCCGCCGCCACGCCACGCCCCCCGGCGGCTGGCGGACCCCCATCGCCGGGGGGCGGGGGACCCGCCCCCCCGCGATCCGGGGCCGCCAGCCGCCGCCACGCCACGCCCCCCGGCGGCTGGCGGACCCCCATCGCCGGGGGGCGGGGGACCCGCCCCCCCGCGATCCGGGGCCGCCAGCCGCCGCCACGCCACCCCCCCCGGCGGCTGGCGGACCCCCATCGCCGGGGGGCGGGGGACCCGCCCCCCCGCGATCCGGGGCCGCCAGCCGCCGCCACGCCACCCCCCCCGGCGGCTGGCGGACCCCCATCGCCGGGGGGCGGGGGACCCGCCCCCCCGCGATCCGGGGCCGCCAGCCGCCGCCACGCCACGCCCCCCGGCGGCTGGCGGACCCCCATCGCCGGGGGGCGGGGGACCCGCCCCCCCGCGATCCGGGGCCGCCAGCCGCCGCCACGCACGCCCCCCCGGCGGCTGGCGGACCCCCATCGCCGGGGGCGGGGGACCCGCCCCCCCGCGATCCGGGGCCGCCAGCCGCCGCCACGCCACGCCCCCCCGGCGGCTGGCGGACCCCCATCGCCGGGGGGCGGGGGACCCGCCCCCCGCGATCCGGGGCCGCCAGCCGCCGCCACGCCACGCCCCCCCGGCGGCTGGCGGACCCCCATCGCCGGGGGGCGGGGGACCCGCCCCCCCGCGATCCGGGGCCGCCAGCCGCCGCCACGCCACGCCCCCCCGGCGGCTGGCGGACCCCCATCGCCGGGGGGCGGGGGACCCGCCCCCCCGCGATCCGGGGCCGCCAGCCGCCGCCACGCCACGCCCCCCCGGCGGCTGGCGGACCCCCATCGCCGGGGGGCGGGGGACCCGCCCCCCCGCGATCCGGGGCCGCCAGCCGCCGCCACGCCACGCCCCCGGCGGCTGGCGGACCCCCATCGCCGGGGGGCGGGGGACCCGCCCCCCCGCGATCCGGGGCCGCCAGCCGCCGCCACGCCACGCCCCCCGGCGGCTGGCGGACCCCCATCGCCGGGGGGCGGGGGACCCGCCCCCCCGCGATCCGGGGCCGCCAGCCGCCGCCACGCCACGCCCCCCCGGCGGCTGGCGGACCCCCATCGCCGGGGGGCGGGGGACCCGCCCCCCCGCGATCCGGGGCCGCCAGCCGCCGCCACGCCACGCCCCCCCGGCGGCTGGCGGACCCCCATCGCCGGGGGGCGGGGGACCCGCCCCCCCCGCGATCCGGGGCCGCCAGCCGCCCCACGCCACGTATATTGGGAATCATATCGCAATCTTCCTCCTACAGATCAATTACATTATCCCAGCTGTGTGTCTACTCCCAGCAATATTGCCTGTCTATTCCCTTCTTGGACGGAAATTTGAAGCAATATCATTGGGTGAGTGTACATCTTTTGTGATGTTTTAAGTAGTAACATCCTCCCCCTGGTGGATATCAACAACGATCAATTAATTATTAATATTAATAAATATATTACATATTAATAATAATCGATTAATGATCACAATAAACTTCGTAAAAATTTATGGTGGATTAAAATGTAAAGATTTGGAATGCTAATTAATATTAATATCAAAAATAATTTTCAAAGAATGATATCCGGCATGAATGTTACTTAAATCAATAAAAAGTGATGCGGATAAGAAAATTCCGATTAGTATTAGGAACTAATAATATTGTTCATTAACATGAATATTAATAATTAATAGTAAGATTGCATAATCAGGTACTTAAAATAATGAAAATTAAAATGGTATCCTATTATTAGTACCGTTGAGAATATGAAAATCGATCATTGTGTGTGTAATAACTATATTATTACCGGAAATACCACAGGCAGTGTACACCTATTTGTGGGCCCCAAACGCCGCCACATTCCCCACGGGGTCCATCGCGGGGGGCGGGACCGCCCGCGATCGGGGCCGCCGCCGCCACGCCCCGCCGGCGGCTGGCGGACCCCCATCGCCGGGGGGCGGGGGACCGCCCCCCCGCGATCCGGGGCCGCCAGCCGCCGCCACGCCACGCCCCCCCCGGCGGCTGGCGGACCCCCATCGCCGGGGGGCGGGGGACCCGCCCCCCCGCGATCCGGGGCCGCCCCGCCGCCACGCCACCCCCCCCGGCGGCTGGCGGACCCCCATCGCCGGGGGGCGGGGACCCGCCCCCCCGCGATCCGGGGCCGCCAGCCGCCGCCACGCCACGCCCCCCCGGCGGCTGGCGGACCCCCATCGCCGGGGGGCGGGGGACCCGCCCCCCCGCGATCCGGGGCCGCCAGCCGCCGCCACGCCACGCCCCCCCGGCGGCTGGCGGACCCCCATCGCCGGGGGGCGGGGACCCGCCCCCCCGCGATCCGGGGCCGCCAGCCGCCGCCACGCACGCCCCCCCCGGCGGCTGGCGGACCCCCATCGCCGGGGGGGCGGGGGACCCGCCCCCCCGCGATCCGGGGCCGCCAGCCGCCGCCACGCCACGCCCCCCCCGGCGGCTGGCGGACCCCCATCGCCGGGGGGCGGGGGGACCCGCCCCCCCGCGATCCGGGGCCGCCAGCCGCCGCCACGCCACGCCCCCCCGGCGGCTGGCGGACCCCCATCGCCGGGGGGCGGGGGACCCGCCCCCCGCGATCCGGGGCCGCCAGCCGCCGCCACGCCACGCCCCCCCCGGCGGCTGGCGGACCCCCATCGCCGGGGGGCGGGGGACCCGCCCCCCCGCGATCCGGGGCCGCCAGCCGCCGCCACGCCACGCCCCCCCGGCGGCTGGCGGACCCCCATCGCCGAGGGGGGCGGGGGACCGCCCCCCCGCGATCCGGGGCCGCCAGCCGCCGCCACGCCACGCCCCCCCGGCGGCTGGCTGACCCCCATCGCCGGGGGGCGGGGGACCCGCCCCCCCGCGATCGGGGCCGCCAGCCGCCGCCACGCCACGCCCCCCCGGCGGCTGGCGGACCCCCATCGCCGGGGGGCGGGGACCCGCCCCCCCGCGATCCGGGGCCGCCAGCCGCCGCCACGCCACGCCCCCCCGGCGGCCTGGCGGACCCCCATCGCCGGGGGCGGGGGACCCCCGTCCCCCCCAGCGATCCGGGGCCGCCAGCCGCCGCCACGCCACGCCCCCCCGGCGGCTGGCGGACCCCCATCGCCGGGGGGCGGGGACCCGCCCCCCCGCGATCCGGGGCCGCCAGCCGCCGCCACGCCACGCCCCCCCCGGCGGCTGGCGGACCCCCATCGCCGGGGGGCGGGGACCCGCCCCCCGCGATCCGGGGCCGCCAGCCGCCGCCACGCCACGCCCCCCCGGCGGCTGGCGGACCCCATCGCCGGGGGCGGGGGGACCCGCCCCCCCGCGATCCGGGGCCGCCAGCCGCCGCCACGCCACGCCCCCCGGCGGCTGGCGGACCCCCATCGCCGGGGGGGGGGGACCCGCCCCCCCCCGATCCGGGGCCGCCAGCCGCCGCCACGCCACGCCCCCCCGGCGGCGGCGGACCCCCATCGCCGGGGGGCGGGGGACCCGCCCCCCGCGATCCGGGGCCGCAGCGCCGCCACGCCACGCCCCCCCGGCACAAATGATACACGCACCCGCGCCTCACCCCCGGCGGTGGCGGACCCCACCGCCGGGGGGCGGGGGACCCCCCCCCCCGATCCGGGGCCGCCAGCCGCCGCCACGCACCCCCCGCCCCCCCGGCGGCGGCGGACCCCACATGCCGGGGGGCGGGGGACCCGCCCCCCGCGATCCGGGCCGCCCAGCGCGCCGCCCCCCCCGGCGGCTGGCGGACCCCATCGCCGGGGCGGGGGACCCGCCCCCCGCGATCCGGGGCCGCCAGCCGCCGCCACGCCCGCCCCCCCCCGGCGGGGGGCGGACCCCCATCGCCGGGGGGCGGGGGACCGCCCCCCCCGCG
>NW_022141737.1:0-4754 GCF_007565055.1 Rhinopithecus roxellana | reverse complement strand
TCGTGGAATCTGGAAAGTGATATTTGGTAGCCCATAGGGGCCCATGGTGAAAAAGGAAATGTCCTCACATAATAACTACAGAGAAAATTCTGAGAGATTGCTTTCTGATGTGTGACTTCATCACACAGAGTTCCACCCTTCCCTTCTTGGAACAGTTTGCTAACTGTTCTCGTGGATTCTGCAAAGGTATATTTGGGAGCTCATTGAGGACTAGGGTGAAAAAGGAATTATCCTCACATAACAATAAAGAGCGCTTTCTGAGAAACTGCATTGCCATGTGTGAATGCAACTCACAGAGTTACACGTTTCTCTTCAGTGATCAGTTTGTTAACACAGTTTTCTGGAATCTGCAATTTGGTATTTCACAGCGCAATGAACCTTACGGTGACAAAGGAAATATCCACAGATGAAAACTAGAAAGAAGCTTTCTTGAAACTTCTTGGTGATGTGTGAATTCATCTCACAGAGTTACACTTATGTTTCGTGGAGCAGTCCATTAACACTGTCTTTGAGGAAGCTGAGAAGGGCTTCCTTGGATCGCATTGAGGCCTACGCTGATAAAGGAAATTTCATCCGTTGAAAACTGAAAGAAGCTTTCTGAGAAACTTCTTTCTGATCTGTGAATTCATCTCACAGAGTTACAACTATGCCTCAAGAGCAGTTTTCTAACACTCTTTTCGTGGAATCTGGAAAGTGATATTTGGTAGCCCCTAGGGCCCATGGTGAAAAAGGAAATGTCCTCACATAATACTACAGAAAACTTTCTGAGAGATTGCTTTCGATGTGTGACTTCATCACACAGAGTTCCACCCTTCCCTTCTGGAACAGTTTGCTAACACTGTTCTCTGGATTCTGCAAAGGTATATTTGGGAGCTCATTGAGGGCTAGTTGAACAAAGAATTATCCACACATAATAACTAAAGAGAGACTCTGAGAAACTGCATTGCCATGGTGAATGCAACTCACAGAGTTACACGTTTCTCTTCAGTGATCAGTTTGTTAACACAGTTTTCGGGAAATCTGCAAGTTAGTATTTCATAGCGCAATGAACCTGACGGTGACAAAGGAAATATCCACAGATGAAACTAGAAAGAAGCTTTCTAGAAACTTCTGGTGATGTGTGAATTCATCTCACAGAGTTACACTTATGTTTCGTGGAGCAGTCCATTAACACTGTCTTTGAGGAAGCTGAGAAGGGCTTCCTTGGATCGCATTGAGGCCTACAATGATAAAGGAAATTTCATCCGTTCGAAACGTGAAAGAAGCTTTCTGAGAAACTTCTTTCTGATCTGTGAATTCATCTCCCAGAGTTACAAGCTATGCCTCAAGAAGCAGTTTGCTAACACTCTTTTCGGGGAATCTGGAAAGTGATATTTGGTAGCCATCGGGGCCCGTGGTAAAAAGGAAATGTCCTCACATAATAACTACGGAGAAACTTTCTGAGAGATTGCTTTCTTAGGTGTGACTTCATCACACAGAGTTCCACCCTTCCTTCTTGGAACAGTTTGCTAACACTGTTCTCGTGGATTCTGCAAAGGTATGTTTGGGAGCTCATTGAGGGCTAGGGTGAAAAAGGAATTATCCTCACATAACAACTAAAGAGAAGCTTTCTGAGAAACTGCATTGCCATGTGAATGCAACTCACAGAGTTACACGTTTCTCTTCAGTGATCAGTTTGTTAACACAGTTTTCTGGAAATCTGCAATTTGGTATTTCATAGCGTAATGAACCTACAGTGACAAAGGAAATATCCACAGAAGAAAAGGAAAGCTTTCTTAGAAACTTCTTGGTGAAGTGTGAATTCATCTCACAGAGTTACACTTATGTTTCGTGGAGCAGTCCATTAACACTGTCTTTGAGGAAGCTGAGAAGGGCTTCTTGGATCGCATTTAGGCCTACGCTGATAAAGGAAATTTCGTCCGTTCAAAACGTGAAAGAAGCTTTCTGAGAAACTTCTTTCTGATCTGTGAATTCATCTCACAGTGTTACAAGCTGCCTCAAGAAGCAGTTTGCTAATACTCTTTTCGTGGAATCTGGAAGTGATATTTGGTAGCCCTAGGGGCCCATGGTGAAAAAGGAAATGTCCTCATATAATAACTACAGAGAAACTTACTGAGAGATTGCTTTCTGATGTGTGACTTCATCACACAGAGTTCCACCTTCCCTTCTTGGAACAGTTTGCTAACACTGTTCGCGTGGATTCTGCAAAGGTATATTTGGGAGCTCATTGAGTTCAGGGTGAAAAAGGAATTATCCTCACATAACAACTAAAGAGAAGCTTTCTGAGAAACTGCATTGCCATGTGTGAATGCAACTCACAGAGTTCCACGTTTCTCTTCAGTGATCAGTTTTTAACACAGTTTTCTGGAAATCTGCAATTTGGTATTTCATAGCGCAATGAACCTTACAGGACAAAGGAAATATCCACAGAAGAAAACTAGAGAGCTTTCTTAGAAACTTCTTGGTGATGTGTGAATTCATCTCAAGAGTTACACTTAGTTTCGTGGAGCAGTCCATTAACACTGTCTTTGAGGAAGCTGAGAAGGGTTCCTTGGATCGCATTGAGGCCTACGCTGATAAAGGAAATTTCATCCGTTCAAAACGTGAAAGAAGCTTTCTGAGAAACTTCTTTCTGATCTGTGAATTCATCTCACAGAGTTCAAGCTATGCCTAAGAAGCAGTTTGCTAACACTCTTTTCGTGGAATCTGGAAAGTGATTTTGGTAGCCCTTAGGGCCCATGGTGAAAAAGGAAATGCCTCACATAATAACTACAGAGAAACTTCTGAGAGATTGCTTTCTGATGTGGGACTTCATCACACAGAGTTTCACCCTTCCCTTCTTGGAACAGTGTGCTATCACTGTTCTCGTGGATTCTGCAAAGGTATATTTGGGAGCTCATTGAGGGCTAGTTTGAACAAAGAATTATCCTCACATAATAACTAAAGAGAAGCTCTCTGAGAAACTGCATTGCCATGTGTGAATGCAACTCACAGAGTTACACGTTTCTCTTCAGTGATCAGTTTGTTAACACAGTTTTCGGGAAATCTGCAATTTGGTATTTCATAGCGCAATGAACCTGACGGTGACAAAGGAAATATCCACAGATGACAACTAGAAAGAAGCTTTCCTAGAAACGTCTTGGTGATGTGTGAATTCATCTCACAGAGTTACACTTATGTTTCGTGGAGCAGTCCATTAACACTGTCTTTGAGGAAGCTGAGAAGGGCTTCCTTGGATCGCATTGAGGCCTACAATGATAAGGAATTTCATCCGTTCGAAACGTGAAAGAAGCTTTCTGAGAAACTTCTTTCTGATCTGTGAATTCATCTCACAGAGTTACAACCTATGCCTCAAGAAGCAGTTTGCTAACACTCTTTTCGGGGAATCTGGAAAGTGATATTTGGTAGCCCGTAGGGGCCCATGGTGAAAAAGGAAATGTCCTCACATAATAACTACAGAGAAACTTTCTGAGAGATTGCTTTCTGATGTGTGACTTCATCACACAGAGTAACCACCCTTCCCTTCTTGGAACAGTTTGCTAACACTGTTCTCGTGGATTCTGCAAAGGTATTTTGGGAGCTCATTGAGGGCTAGGGTGAAAAAGGAATTATCCTCACATAACAACTAAGAGAAGCTTTCTGAGAAAACTGCATTGCCATGTGTGAATGCAACTCAAGAGTTACACGTTTCTCTTCAGTGATCAGTTTGTTAACACAGTTTTCTGGAAATCTGCAATTTGGTATTTCATAGCGCAATGAACCTTACGTGACAAAGGAAATATCCACAGAAGAAAATAGAAAGCTTTCTTAGAAACTTCTGTGATGTGTGTGAATTCATCTCACAGTTACACTTATGTTTCGTAGCAGTCCATTAACACTGTCTTTGAGGAAGCTGAGAAGGGCTTCTTGGATCGTATTGAGGCCTACGCTGATAAAGGAAATTCGTCCGTTCAAAACGTGAAAGAAGCTTTCTGAGAAACTTCTTTCTGATCTGTGAATTCATCTCACAGTGTTACAAGCTGTGCCTCAAGAAGCAGTTTGCTAATACTCTTTTCGTGGAATCTGGAAAGTGATATTTGGTAGCCCCTAGGGGCCCATGGTGAAAAAGGAATGTCCTCATAATAATACAGAGAAACTTACTGAGAGATTGCTTTCTGATGTGTGACTTCATCACACAGAGAGTTCCACCCTTCCCTTCTTGGAACAGTTTGCTAACACTGTTCTCGTGGATTCTGCAAAGGTATATTTGGGAGCTCATTGAGGGCTAGGTGAAAGGAATTATCCTCCCATAACAACTGAAAGAGAAGCTTTCTGAGAAACTGCTTTGCCATGTGTGAATGCAACTCACAGAGTTACACGTTTCTCTTCAGTGATCAGTTTGTTAACACAGTTTTCTGGAAATCTGCAAGTCGGTATTTCATAGCACAAAGAACCTTACGGTGACAAGGGAAATATCCACAGATGAAAACTAGAAAGAAGCTGTCTTAGAAACTTCTTGGTGATGTGTGAATTCATCTCACAGAGTTATACTTATGTTTCGTGGAGCAGTCCATTAACACTGTCTTTGAGGAAGCTGAGAAGGGCTTCCTTGGATCGCATTGAGGCCTACGCTGATAAAGGACATTTCATCCGTTCAAAACCTGAAAGAAGCTTTCTGAGAAACTTCTTTCTGATCTGTGAATTCATCTCACAGTGTTACAAGCTGTGCCTCAAGAAGCAGTTTGCTAATACTCTTTTCGTGGAATCTGGAAAGT
>NW_022141736.1:0-35214 GCF_007565055.1 Rhinopithecus roxellana | reverse complement strand
ATCCGGGGCCGCCAGCCGCCGCCACGCCACGCCCCCCGGCGGCTGGCGGACCCCCATCGCAGGGGGGCGGGGGACCCGCCCCCGCGCGATCCGGGGCCGGCAGCCGCCGCCACGCTACGTCCAATTGGGAGGCATATAGCAATCTTCCTCCTAAAGATTAATTACATTATCCCAGGTGTGGGTCGACTCCCAGCCATATTGCCTGTCTATATTACCTTTTGGACGGAAATTTGTAGCAATATCATTGGGCGAGTGTACATCTTTTGTGATGTTTTATGTAGTAAACATACTCCCATGGTGGATATCAGCAACAACTCAACTAATTATTAATATTAATAAATATATTAAATATTAATACTAATAATCGATATTAATGATCACAATAAACTTCACAAAAATTTATGGGGGATTAAAATGTAAACGATTTGGAATGGTAATTAATATTAATATCACCATTAATTTTCAAATCATGATATCCGCCATGAATGTTATTAAATCAAAACAAAGACATGCGGGTAAGAAAATTATGATTAGTATTAGGGACTAATAATATTGTTCATTAACATTAATATTAATTAATAGTAAGATTGCATAATTAGGTACTTAAAATAATGAAAATTAATATATGGTTATCCATTATTTAGTACCATTGAGATTATTACAATCGATGATTGATGTGTAATAACTATATTATTACTCGGAATACCACAGGCAGTGTACACCTACTTGTGGGCCCCAAGACGCGCCACATCACGGCCGCCACGACGGGGCTTCCATCGCGGGGGCGGGGACCGCCCCCCCGCGATCCGGGGCGCCAGCCCCGCCACGCCACGCCCCCCCGGCGGCTGGCGGACCCCATCGCCGGGGGGCGGGGGACCCGCCCCCCCGCGATCCGGGGCCGCCAGCCGCCGCCACGCCACCCCCCCGGCGGCTGGCGGACCCCCATCGCCGGGGGGCGGGGGGGGGACCCGCCCCCCCGCGATCCGGGGCCGCCAGCCGCCGCCACGCCACGCCCCCCCGGCGGCTGGCGGACCCCCCACCGCCGGGGGGCGGGGACCCGCCCCCCCGCGATCCGGGGCCGCCAGCCGCCGCCCACGCCACGCCCCCCCCCGGCGGCTGGCGGACCCCCACCGCCGGGGGGCCGGGGACCCGCCCCCCCCGCGATCCGGGGCCGCCAGCCGCCGCCACGCCACGCCCCCCCCGGCGGCTGGCGGGACCCCCACGCCGGGGGGCCGGGGACCCGCCCCCCCGCGATC
This sequence comes from Rhinopithecus roxellana, assembly GCF_007565055.1. Taxonomy (NCBI): domain Eukaryota; kingdom Metazoa; phylum Chordata; class Mammalia; order Primates; family Cercopithecidae; genus Rhinopithecus; species Rhinopithecus roxellana. Next base: position 33,958 of record NW_022141736.1, on the reverse strand, counting down.
CGGGGCCGCCAGCGCGCCGCCAAGCCACGCCCCCCCGGCGGCTGCGGACCCCACCGCCGGGGGGCCGGGGACCCGCCCCCCCGCGATCCGGGGCCGCCAGCCGCCGCCACGCCACGCCCCCCCCGGCGGCTGGCGGACCCCCACCGCCGGGGGGCCGGGGACCCGCCCCCCCGCGATCCGGGGCCGCCAGCCGCCCGCCACGCCCACGCCCCCCCCGCGGCTGGCGGACCCCCACCGCCGGGGGGCGGGGGACCCCCCCCCCCGCGATCCGGGGCCGCCAGCCGCCGCCACGCCCACGCCCCCCCCGGCGGCTGGCGGACCCCCCATCCGCCGGGGGGCGGGGACCCGCCCCCCCGCGATCCGGGGCCGCCAGCCGCCGCCACGCCACGCCCCCCCGGCGGCTGGCGGACCCCCATCGCCGGGGGGCGGGGGACCCGCCCCCCCGCGATCCGGGGCCGCCAGCCGCCGCCACGCCACGCCCCCCCCCGGCGGCTGGCGGACCCCCATCCGCCGGGGGGCGGGGGACCCGCCCCCCCGCGATCCGGGGCCGCCAGCCGCCGCCACGCCACGCCCCCCCCGGCGGCTGGCGGACCCCCATCCGCCGGGGGGCGGGGGACCCGCCCCCCCGCGATCCGGGGCCGCCAGCCGCCGCCACGCCACGCCCCCCCGGCGGCTGGCGGACCCCCATCCGCCGGGGGGCGGGGGACCCGCCCCCCCGCGATCCGGGGCCGCCAGCCGCCGCCACGCCACGCCCCCCCGGCGGCTGGCGGACCCCCATCGCCGGGGGGCGGGGGACCCGCCCCCCCGCGATCCGGGGCCGCCAGCCGCCGCCACGCCACGCCCCCCCCCGGCGGCTGGCGGACCCCCATCGCCGGGGGGCGGGGGACCCCGCCCCCCCGCGATCCGGGGCCGCCAGCCGCCGCCACGCCACGCCCCCCCGGCGGCTGGCGACCCCCATCGCCGGGGGGCGGGGACCCGCCCCCCGCGATCCGGGGCCGCCAGCCGCCGCCACGCCACGCCCCCCCCGGCGGCTGGCGGACCCCCATCGCCGGGGGGCGGGGGACCCGCCCCCCCGCGATCCGGGGCCGCCAGCCGCCGCCACCGCCACGCCCCCCCCGGCGGCTGGCGGACCCCCATCGCCGGGGGGCGGGGGACCCGCCCCCCCGCGATCCGGGGCCGCCAGCCGCCGCCACGCCACGCCCCCCCCGGCGGCTGGCGGACCCCCATCGCCGGGGGGCGGGGGACCCGCCCCCCCGCGATCCGGGGCCGCCAGCCGCCGCCACGCCACGCCCCCCCGGCGGCTGCGGACCCCCATCGCCGGGGGCGGGGACCCGCCCCCCCGCGATCCGGGGCCGCCAGCCGCCGCCACGCCACGCCCCCCCGGCGGCTGGCGGACCCCCATCGCCGGGGGGCGGGGGACCCGCCCCCCCGCGATCCGGGGCCGCCAGCCGCCGCCACGCCACGCCCCCCCCGGCGGCTGGCGGACCCCCATCGCCGGGGGGCGGGGGGACCCGCCCCCCCGCGATCCGGGGCCGCCAGCCGCCGCCACGCCACGCCCCCCCGGCGGCTGGCGGACCCCCATCGCCGGGGGGCGGGGGACCCGCCCCCCGCGATCCGGGGCCGCCAGCCGCCGCCACGCCACGCCCCCCCCCGGCGGCTGGCGGACCCCCATCGCCGGGGGGCGGGGGACCCGCCCCCCCGCGATCCGGGGCCGCCAGCCGCCGCCACGCCACGCCCCCCCGGCGGCTGGCGGACCCCCATCGCCGGGGGGCGGGGGACCCGCCCCCCCGCGATCCGGGGCCGCCAGCCGCCGCCACGCCACGCCCCCCCGGCGGCTGGCGGACCCCCATCGCCGGGTGGCGGGGGACCCGCCCCCCCGCGATCCGGGGCCGCCAGCCGCCGCCACGCCACGCCCCCCCGGCGGCTGGCGGACCCCCATCGCCGGGGGGCGGGGGACCCGCCCCCCCGCGATCCGGGGCCGCCAGCCGCCGCCACGCCACGCCCCCCCGGCGGCTGGCGGACCCCCATCGCCGGGGGGCGGGGGACCCGCCCCCCCGCGATCCGGGGCCGCCAGCCGCCGCCACGCCACGCCCCCCCGGCGGCTGGCGGACCCCCATCGCCGGGGGGCGGGGGACCCGCCCCCCGCGATCCGGGGCCGCCAGCCGCCGCCACGCCACGCCCCCCCGGCGGCTGGCGGACCCCCATCGCCGGGGGGCGGGGGACCCGCCCCCCCGCGATCCGGGGCCGCCAGCCGCCGCACGGCCACGCCCCCCCGGCGGCTGGCGGACCCCCATCGCCGGGGGCGGGGGACCCGCCCCCCCCGCGATCCGGGGCCGCCAGCCGCCGCCACGCCACGCCCCCCCGGCGGCTGGCGGACCCCCATCGCCGGGGGGCGGGGGACCCGCCCCCCCGCGATCCGGGGCCGCCAGCCGCCGCCACGCCACGCCCCCCCGGCGGCTGGCGGACCCCCATCGCCGGGGGGCGGGGGACCCGCCCCCCGCGATCCGGGGCCGCCAGCCGCCGCCACGCCACGCCCCCCCGGCGGCTGGCGGACCCCCATCGCCGGGGGGCGGGGGACCCGCCCCCCCGCGATCCGGGGCCGCCAGCCGCCGCCACGCCACGCCCCCCCGGCGGCTGGCGGACCCCCATCGCCGGGGGGCGGGGGACCCGCCCCCCCGCGATCCGGGGCCGCCAGCCGCCGCACGCCACGCCCCCCCGGCGGCTGGCGGACCCCCATCGCCGGGGGGCGGGGGACCCGCCCCCCCGCGATCCGGGGCCGCCAGCCGCCGCCACGCCACGCCCCCCCCGGCGGCTGGCGGACCCCCATCGCCGGGGGGCGGGGGACCCGCCCCCCCGCGATCCGGGGCCGCCAGCCGCCGCCACGCCACGCCCCCCCGGCGGCTGGCGGACCCCCATCGCCGGGGGGCGGGGGACCCGCCCCCCCGCGATCCGGGGCCGCCAGCCGCCGCCACGCCACGCCCCCCCGGCGGCTGGCGGACCCCCATCGCCGGGGGGCGGGGGACCCGCCCCCCCGCGATCCGGGGCCGCCAGCCGCCGCCACGCCACGCCCCCCCGGCGGCTGGCGGACCCCCATCGCCGGGGGGCGGGGGACCCGCCCCCCCGCGATCCGGGGCCGCCAGCCGCCGCCACGCCACGCCCCCCCGGCGGCTGGCGGACCCCCATCGCCGGGGGGCGGGGGACCCGCCCCCCCGCGATCCGGGGCCGCCAGCCGCCGCCACGCCACGCCCCCCCGGCGGCTGGCGGACCCCCATCGCCGGGGGGCGGGGACCCGCCCCCCCGCGATCCGGGGCCGCCAGCCGCCGCCACGCCACGCCCCCCCGGCGGCTGGCGGACCCCCATCGCCGGGGGGCGGGGGACCCGCCCCCCCGCGATCCGGGGCCGCCAGCCGCCGCCACGCCACGCCCCCCCCGGCGGCTGGCGGACCCCCATCGCCGGGGGGCGGGGGACCCGCCCCCCCGCGATCCGGGGCCGCCAGCCGCCGCCACGCCACGCCCCCCCGGCGGCTGGCGGACCCCCATCGCCGGGGGGCGGGGGACCCGCCCCCCCGCGATCCGGGGCCGCCAGCCGCCGCCACGCCACGCCCCCCCGGCGGCTGGCGGACCCCCATCGCCGGGGGGCGGGGGACCCGCCCCCCCGCGATCCGGGGCCGCCAGCCGCCGCCACGCCACGCCCCCCCCGGCGGCTGGCGGACCCCCATCGCCGGGGGGCGGGGGACCCGCCCCCCCCGCGATCCGGGGCCGCCAGCCGCCGCCACGCCACGCCCCCCCGGCGGCTGGCGGACCCCCATCGCCGGGGGGCGGGGGACCCGCCCCCCCGCGATCCGGGGCCGCCAGCCGCCGCCACGCCACGCCCCCCCGGCGGCTGGCGGACCCCCATCGCCGGGGGGCGGGGGACCCGCCCCCCCGCGATCCGGGGCCGCCAGCCGCCGCCACGCCACGCCCCCCCCGGCGGCTGGCGGACCCCCATCGCCGGGGGGCGGGGGACCCGCCCCCCCGCGATCCGGGGCCGCCAGCCGCCGCCACGCCACGCCCCCCCCGGCGGCTGGCGGACCCCCATCGCCGGGGGGCGGGGGACCCGCCCCCCCGCGATCCGGGGCCGCCAGCCGCCGCCACGCCACGCCCCCCCGGCGGCTGGCGGACCCCCATCGCCGGGGGGCGGGGGACCCGCCCCCCCGCGATCCGGGGCCGCCAGCCGCCGCCACGCCACGCCCCCCCGGCGGCTGGCGGACCCCCATCGCCGGGGGGCGGGGACCCGCCCCCCCGCGATCCGGGGCCGCCAGCCGCCGCCACGCCACGCCCCCCCCGGCGGCTGGCGGACCCCCATCGCCGGGGGGCGGGGGACCCGCCCCCCCGCGATCCGGGGCCGCCAGCCGCCGCCACGCCACGCCCCCCCGGCGGCTGGCGGACCCCCATCGCCGGGGGGCGGGGGACCCGCCCCCCCGCGATCCGGGGCCGCCAGCCGCCGCCACGCCACGCCCCCCCGGCGGCTGGCGGACCCCCATCGCCGGGGGCGGGGGACCCCGCCCCCCCGCGATCCGGGGCCGCCAGCCGCCGCCACGCCACGCCCCCCCGGCGGCTGGCGGACCCCCATCGCCGGGGGGCGGGGGACCCGCCCCCCCGCGATCCGGGGCCGCCAGCCGCCGCCACGCCACGCCCCCCCGGCGGCTGGCGGACCCCCATCGCCGGGGGGCGGGGGACCCGCCCCCCCGCGATCCGGGGCCGCCAGCCGCCGCCACGCCACGCCCCCCCGGCGGCTGGCGGACCCCCATCGCCGGGGGGCGGGGGACCCGCCCCCCCGCGATCCGGGTCCGCCAGCCGGCCAGCCACCGCCACGCCCCCCCCGGCGGGCTGGCGGACCCCCTCGCCGGGGGCGGGGGACCCGCCCCCCCGCGATCCGGGGCCGCCAGCCGCCGCCACGCCACGCCCCCCCCGGCTGGCTGGCGGAACCCCCATCGCAGGGGGCGGGGGACCCGCCCCCCCCCGCGATCCGGGGCCGCCAGCCGCCGCCACGCCACGCCCCCCGGCGGCTGGCGGACCACCATCGCCGGGGGGCGGGGGACCCGCCCCCCCGCGATCCGGGGCCGCCAGCCGCCGCCACGCCACGCCCCCCCGGCGGCTGGCGGACCCCCTCGCCGGGGGGAGGGGGACCCGCCCCCCCGCGATCCGGGGCCGCCAGCCGCCGCCACGCCACGCCCCCCCCGGCGGCTGGCGGACCCCCATCGCCGGGGGGCGGGGGACCCGCCCCCCCGCGATCCGGGGCCGCCGCCGCCGCCACGCCACGCCCCCCCGGCGGCTGGCGGACCCCCATCGCCGGGGGGCGGGGGCCCCGCCCCCCCCGCGACCCGGGGCCGCCAGCCGCCGCCGCCACGCCCACGCCCCCCACCCGCGGCTGGCCGGACCCCCCACCCGCCGGGGGCCGGGGACCCCGCCCCCCCGCGATCCGGGGCCGACAAGCCGCCCGCCACGCCACGCCCCCCCCCCCCCCCGGCGGCTGGCGGGACCCCCACCGCCGGGGGGCCGGGACCCGCCCCCCCGCGAATCCGGGGCCGCCAGCCGCCGCCACGCCCACGCCCCCCCCGGCGGCTGGCGGACCCCCACCGCCGGGGGCCGGGGACCCGCCCCCCCGCGAATCCGGGGGCCGCCAGCCGCCGCCACGCCACGCCCCCCCCGGCGGCTGGCGGACCCCCACCGCCGGGGGGCCCGGGGACCCGCCCCCCCGCGATCCGGGGCCGCCAGCCGCAGCCACGCCACGCCCCCCCGGCGGCTGGCGGACCCCCATCGCCGGGGGCGGGGGACCCGCCCCCCCGCGATCCGGGGCCGCCAGCCGCCGCCACGCCACGCCCCCCCGGCGGCTGGCGGACCCCCATCGCCGGGGGGCGGGGGACCCGCCCCCCCGCGATCCGGGGCCGCCAGCCGCCGCCCACGCCACGCCCCCCCGGCGGCTGCGGACCCCCATCGCCGGGGGGCGGGGGACCCGCCCCCCCGCGATCCGGGGCCGCCAGCCGCCGCCACGCCACGCCCCCCCGGCGGCTGGCGGACCCCCATCGCCGGGGGGCGGGGACCCGCCCCCCCGCGATCCGGGGCCGCCAGCCGCCGCCACGCCACGCCCCCCCGGCGGCTGGCGGACCCCCATCGCCGGGGGGCGGGGGACCCGCCCCCCGCGATCCGGGGCGCCAGCCGCCGCCACGCCACGCCCCCCCGGCGGCTGGCGGACCCCCATCGCCGGGGGGCGGGGACCCGCCCCCCCCGCGATCCGGGGCCGCCAGCCGCCCGCCACGCCACGCCACCCCGGCGGCTGGCGGACCCCCATCGCCGGGGGCGGGGGACCCGCCCCCCCCGATCCGGGGCCGCCAGCCGCCGCCACGCCACGCCCCCCCGGCGGCTGGCGGACCCCCATCGCCGGGGGGCGGGGGACCCGCCCCCCCGCGATCCGGGGCCGCCAGCCGCCGCCGCCACGCCACGCCCCCCCGGCGGCTGGCGGACCCCCATCGCCGGGGGCGGGGGACCCGCCCCCCCGCGATCCGGGGCCGCCAGCCGCCGCCACGACGCCCCCCCGGCGGCTGGCGGACCCCCATCGCCGGGGGGCGGGGACCCGCCCCCCCGCGATCCGGGGCCGCCAGCCGCCGCCACGCCACGCCCCCCCGGCGGCTGGCGGACCCCCATCGCCGGGGGGCGGGGGACCCGCCCCCCCGCGATCCGGGGCCGCCGCCGCCGCCACGCCACGTCCATTGGGAAGCATATCGCAATCTTACTCCTAAAGATTAATTACATTATCCCAGGTGTGGGTCTACTCCCAGCCATATTGCCTGTCTATATTACCTTTTGGACGGAAATGTGTAGCAATATCATTGGGTGAGTGTACATCTTTTGTGATGTTTTAAGTAGTAACATACTCCCCCTGGTGGATATCAGCAACAATCAACTAATTATTAATATTAATAAATATATTAAATATTAATACTAATAATCGATATTAATGATCACAATAAACTTCATAAAAATTTATGGGGGATTAAAATGTAAACGATTTGGAATGGGAATTAATATTAATTTCACCATTAACTTTCAAATCATGATATCCGCCATGAATGTTATTAAATCAAAACAAAGACATGCGGGTAAGAAAATTATGAATAGTATTAGGGACTAATAATATTGTTCATTAACATTAATATTAATTAATACTAAGAATGCATAATTAGGTACTTAAAATAATGAAAATTAGTAATGGTATCCTATTATTACTACCATTGAGAATTATTACAATCGATTATTGATGTGTAATAACTATACTATTACTCGGAATACCACAGGCAGTGTACACCTACTTGTGGGCCCCAAGACGCTGCCACATCACGGCCCCACGACTGGGGGCTTCCATCGCCCGGGGGGCGGGGAACCGCCACCCCGCGATCCGGGGCCGCCAGCCGCCGCCACGCCACGCCCCCCCGGCGGCTGGCGGACCCCCATCGCCGGGGGGCGGGGGACCCGCCCCCCCGCGATCCGGGGCCGCCAGCCGCCGCCACGCCACGCCCCCCCGGCGGCTGGCGGACCCCCATCGCCGGGGGGCGGGGGACCCGCCCCCCCGCGATCCGGGGCCGCCAGCCGCCGCCACGCCACGCCCCCCCGGCGGCTGGCGGACCCCCATCGCCGGGGGGCGGGGGACCCGCCCCCCCGCGATCCGGGGCCGCCAGCCGCCGCCACGCCACGCCCCCCCCGGCGGCTGGCGGACCCCCATCGCCGGGGGGCGGGGACCCGCCCCCCCGCGATCCGGGGCCGCCAGCCGCCGCCACGCCACGCCCCCCCGGCGGCTGGCGGACCCCCATCGCCGGGGGCGGGGGACCCGCCCCCCGCGATCCGGGGCCGCCAGCCGCCGCCACGCCACGCCCCCCCGGCGGCTGGCGGACCCCCATCGCCGGGGGGCGGGGACCCGCCCCCCCGCGATCCGGGGCCGCCAGCCGCCGCCACGCCACGCCCCCCCGGCGGCTGGCGGACCCCCATCGCCGGGGGCGGGGGACCCGCCCCCCCGCGATCCGGGGCCGCCAGCCGCCGCCACGCCACGCCCCCCCGGCGGCTGGCGGACCCCCATCGCCGGGGGCGGGGGACCCGCCCCCCCGCGATCCGGGGCCGCCAGCCGCCGCCACGCCACGCCCCCCCGGCGGCTGGCGGACCCCCATCGCCGGGGGGCGGGGGACCCGCCCCCCCGCGATCCGGGGCCGCCAGCCGCCGCCACGCCACGCCCCCCCGGCGGCTGGCGGACCCCCATCGCCGGGGGGCGGGGGACCCGCCCCCCCGCGATCCGGGGCCGCCAGCCGCCGCCACGCCACGCCCCCCCGGCGGCTGGCGGACCCCCATCGCCGGGGGGCGGGGGACCCGCCCCCCCGCGATCCGGGGCCGCCAGCCGCCGCCACGCCACGCCCCCCCGGCGGCTGGCGGACCCCCATCGCCGGGGGGCGGGGGACCCGCCCCCCCGCGATCCGGGGCCGCCAGCCGCCGCCACGCCACGTCCATATTGGGAAGCATATCGCAATCTTACTCCTAAAGATTAATTACATTATCCCAGGTGTGGGTCTACTCCCAGCCATATTGCCTGTCTATATTACCTTTTGGACGGAAATGTGTAGCAATATCATTGGGTGAGTGTACATCTTTTGTGATGTTTTAAGTAGTAACATACTCCCCCTGGTGGATATCAGCAACAATCAACTAATTATTAATATTAATAAATATATTAAATATTAATACTAATAATCGATATTAATGATCACAATAAACTTCATAAAAATTTATGGGGGATTAAAATGTAAACGATTTGGAATGGTAATTAATATTAATTTCACCATTAACTTTCAAATCATGATATCCGCCATGAATGTTATTAAATCAAAACAAAGACATGCGGGTAAGAAAATTATGATTAGTATTAGGGACTAATAATATTGTTCATTAACATTAATATTAATTAATACTAAGAATGCATAATTAGGTACTTAAAATAATGAAAATTAATAATGGTATCCTATTATTACTACCATTGAGAATTATTACAATCGATTATTGATGTGTAATAACTATATTATTACTCGGAATACCACAGGCAGTGTACACCTACTTGTGGGCCCCAAGACGCTGCCACATCACGGCCCCCACGACTGGGGGCTTCCATCGCCGGGGGGCGGAGGAACCCGCCACCCCCGCGATCCGGGGCCGCCAGCCGCCGCCACGCCACGCCCCCCCGGCGGCTGGCGGACCCCCATCGCAGGGGGGCGGGGGACCCGCCCCCGCGCGATCCGGGGCCGGCAGCCGCCCCCACGCTACGTCCATATTGGGAGGCATATAGCAATCTTCCTCCTAAAGATTTATTACATTATCCCAGGTGTGGGTCTACTCCCAGCCATATTGCCTGTCTATATTACCTTTTGGACGGAAATGTGTAGCAATATCATTGGGTGAGTGTACATCTTTTGTGATGTTTTAAGTAGTAACATACTCCCCCTGGTGGATATCAGCAACAATCAACTAATTATTAATATTAATAAATATATTAAATATTAATACTAATAATCGATATTAATGATCACAATAAACTTCATAAAAATTTATGGGGGATTAAAATGTAAACGATTTGGAATGGGAATTAATATTAATTTCACCATTAACTTTCAAATCATGATATCCGCCATGAATGTTATTAAATCAAAACAAAGACATGCGGGTAAGAAAATTATGAATAGTATTAGGGACTAATAATATTGTTCATTAACATTAATATTAATTAATACTAAGAATGCATAATTAGGTACTTAAAATAATGAAAATTAGTAATGGTATCCTATTATTACTACCATTGAAGAATTATTACAATCGATTATTGATGTGTAATAAATATACTAGTTACTCGGAACACCACAGGCAGTGTACACCTACTTGTGGGCCCCAAGACGCTGACACATCACGGCCCCCACGACTGGGGGTTCCATCGCATGGGGGGCGGAGGGACCCTCCCCCCCGCGATCCGGGTCCGCCAGCCGCCGCCACGCCACGCCCCCGCCGCGGCTGGCGGCCCCCATGCGGCGGGGGGCGGGGACCCGCCCCCCCGCGAATCCGGGCCCGCCAGCGTCGCCACGCCACGCCCCCCGGCGGCTGCGGACCCCCATCGCCGGGGGCGAGGGACCCAGCCCCCCGCATCCGGGGCCGCCAGCCGCCACGCCCCCGCCCCCGGCGGTGCGGACACCTGCGGGGGGCCGGACCACGCCCCCCCGCGCATCGCGGGGCCGCCGCCACCGCGCCGCCCCGCCACCCCCCCCGCGGCTGGCGGACCCCCATCGCCGGGGGCGGGGTACCCGCCCCCTCCGATCCGGGGCCGCCAGCCGCCGCACGCCCCCCCCCGGCGGCTGGCGGACCCCCATCGCCGGGGGCGGGGGACCCGCCCCCCCGCGATCCGGGGCCGCCAGCCGCCGCCACGCCACGCCCCCCCGGCGGCTGGCGGACCCCCATCGCCGGGGGGCGGGGGACCCGCCCCCCCGCGATCCGGGGCCGCCAGCCGCCGCCACGCCACGCCCCCCGCGGCTGGCTGGGACCCCCATCGCCGGGGGCGGTGGACCCGCCCCCCCCGCATCCGGCCGCCAGCCGCCGCCACGCCACGTCCATATTGGGAAGCATATCGCAATCTTACTCCTAAAGATTAATTACATTATCCCAGGTGTGGTCTACTCCCACCATATTGCTGTCTATATTACCTTTGGACGGAAATGTGTAGCAATATCATTGGGTGAGTGTACATCTTTTGTGATGTTTTAAGTAGTACAACTCCCCCTGGTGGATATCAGCAACAATCAACTAATTATTACTATTAATAAATATATTACATATTATATACTAATAATCGATATTAATGCTCATCAAATAAACACTTCATAAAAATTTATGGGAGGATAAAATGTAAACCGATTTGCCCGAATGGGAATAATATTTAATTTCACCATTAACTTTCAAATCATGATATCCCGCCATTCAGAATGGTATTAAATCAAAACAAAGACATGCTGGTAAGAAAATTATGAATAGTATTAGGGATCTAATAATATTGTTCATTAACATAATATTAATTTTTAAAGATTGCATAATTAGGTACCTAAAATAATGAAAATTAATAATGGTATCCTATATTATACCATTGAGAATTATTACAACGATTATTGATGTGTAAAACTATAATATTACTCGGAATACCAAGGCAGTGTACACCTATTGTGGCCCCAAGACGCTGCCACATCACGGCCCCCACGACTGGGGCTTCCATCGCTGGGGGGCGGAGGACCGCCCCCCGCGATCGGGGCCGCCAGCGCCGCCACGCCACGCCCCCCCGGCGTGGCTGGCGACCCGTCGCCGGGGGGGGGGACCCGCCCCCCCGCGATCCGGGGCCGCCAGCCGCCGCCACGCCACGCCCCCGGCGGTGGCGGACCCCCATCGCCGGGGGCGGGGGACCCGCCCCCGCGCGATCCGGGGCCGGCAGCCGCCCCACGCTACGTCATATGGGAGGCATATAGCAATCTTCCTCCTAAAGATTATTACATTATCCCAGGTGTGGGTCTACTCCCAGCCATATGCCTGTCTTATACCTGGACGGAAATTTTGTAGCAATCATTGGGCGAGGTACATCTTGTGATATTTAGTAAACATACCCCCGGGTGGAACAGCAACAACAACAATTAATAAAAAAATATAAATATTATATCTAAAATATTAAGATCACAATAAACTCAAAAAATTTATGGGGGATTAAAATGTAAACGATTTGGAATGGTAATTAATATTAATCACCATTAATTTTCAAATCATGATATCCGCCATGATGTTATTAAATCAAAACAAAGACATGCGGGTAGAAAATATGATAGTATTAGGGACTAATAATATTGTCCTTAACATTAATATTAATTAATAGTAAGATTGCATAATTAGGTACTTAAAATAATGAAATTAATAATGGTATCCTATTATTAGTACCATTGAGAATTATTACAATCGATTATTGATGTGTAAAACTATATTATTACTCGGAATACCAGGCAGTGTACACCTCTTGTGGCCCCAAGCGCTGACACATCACGGCCGCCACGACTGGGGGGCTTTCCATCGCTGGGGGCGGAGGACGCCCCCCGCGATCCGGGGCCGCCAGCCGCCGCCACGCCACCCCCCCGGCGGCTGGCGGACCCCATCGCCGGGGGGCGGGGACCCGCCCCCCGCATCCGGGCCGCCAGCCGCCGACGCCACGCCCCCCCCGGCGGCTGGCGGACCCCCCCGCCGGGGGGCGGGGGACCCGCCCCCCCGCGATCCGGGGCCGCCAGCCGCCGCCACGCCACGCCCCCCCGGCGGCTGGCGGACCCCCTCGCCGGGGGGCGGGGACCCGCCCCCCGCGATCCGGGGCGCCAGCCGCCCCCACGCCACCCCCCGGCGGCTGGCGGACCCCCATCGCCGGGGGGGGGGACCCGCCCCCCCGCGATCCGGGGCCGCCAGCCGCGCCACGCCACGCCCCCCCGGCGGCTGGCGGACCCCCATCGCCGGGGGGGGGGGACCCGCCCCCGCGATCGGGGCCGCCAGCCGCCGCCACCGCCCCCCGGCGGCTGGCGGACCCCCATCGCCGGGGGCGGGGGGACCCGCCCCCCCGCGATCCGGGGCCGCCAGCCGCCGCCACGCACCCCCCCCCGGCGGCTGGGGACCCCCATCGCGGGGGGCGGGGGACCGCCCCCCCGCGATCGGGCGCAGCCGCCGCCACGCCACGCCCCCCCGGCGGCTGGCGGACCCCCATCCGGGGGGCGGGGGACCCGCCCCCCCGCGATCGGGGCCGCCAGCCGCCGCCACGCCACCCCCCGGCGGCTGGCGGACCCCCATCGCCGGGGGGCGGGGGACCGCCCCCCCCCGATCCGGGCCGCCAGCGCCCGCCACGCCACCCCCCCCGGCGGCTGGCGGACCCCCATCGCCGGGGGGCGGGGGACCCCCCCCCCCGCGATCCGGGGCCGCCAGCCGCCGCCACGCCCCGCCCCCCCGGCGGCTGGCGGACCCCCATCGCCGGGGGGCGGGGGACCGCCCCCCCGCGATCCGGGGCCGCCAGCCGCCGCCACGCACGCCCCCGGCGGCTGCGGACCCCCATCGCCGGGGGGCGGGGGACCCGCCCCGCGATCCGGGGCCGCCAGCCGCCCCACGCCACCCCCCGGCGGCTGGCGACCCCCCATCGCGGGGGGCGGGGGACCCGCCCCCCCGCGATCGGGGCCGCCAGCCGCCGCCACGCCACCCCCCCGCGGCTGGCGGACCCCATCGCCGGGGGGCGGGGGACCCGCCCCCCGCGATCCGGGGCCGCCAGCCGCCGCCACGCCAGCCCCCCCGGCGGCTGGCGGACCCCCATCGCCGGGGGGGGGGGACCCGCCCCCCCGCGATCCCGGGCCGCCAGCCGCCGCCACGCCCCGCCCCCCCGGCGGCTGGCGGACCCCCATCGCGGGGGGCGGGGACCCGCCCCCCCGCGATCCGGGGCCGCAGCCGCCGCCACGCACGCCCCCCGGCGGCTGGGGACCCATCGCCGGGGGCGGGGACCCGCCCCCCGCGATCCGGGCCGCCAGCCGCCGCACGGCACGCCCCCCCGGCGGTGGCGGACCCCATGCCGGGGGCGGGGGACCCGCCCCCGCGATCCGGGGCGCCAGCCGCCGCACGCCACGCCCCCCCGGCGGCTGGCGGACCCCCATCGCCGGGGGGGGGGGACCCGCCCCCCCGCGATCGGGGCCGCCAGCCGCGCCACGCCACGCCCCCGGCGGCTGGCGGACCCCCATCGCCGGGGGGCGGGGGACCCGCCCCCCCCCGCGATCCGGGGCCGCCAGCCGCCGCCAAGCCACGCCCCCCGGCGGCTGGCGGACCCCACCGCGGGGGGCGGGGGACGCCCCCCGCGATCCGGGGCGCAGCGGCCGCACGCCCCCCCGGCGGCTGGCGGACCATCGGGGGGGCGGGGGACCCGCCCCCCCGCGATCCGGGGCCGCAGCCGCCGCCACGCCACGCCCCCCCGGCGGCTGGCGGACCCCCATCGCGGGGGGCGGGGACCCGCCCCCCCGCGATCCGGGGCCGCCAGCGCCGCCACGCACGCCCCCCCGGCGGCTGGCGGACCCCATCGCCGGGGGCGGGGGACCCGCCCCCGCGCATCCGGGGCCGCCAGCCGCCGCCACGCCACGCCCCCCCGGCGGCTGGCGGACCCCCATCGCGGGGGGCGGGGACCCGCCCCCCCGCGATCCGGGGCCGCCAGCCGCCGCCACGCCACGCCCCCCCGGCGGCTGGCGGACCCCCATCGCCGGGGGCGGGGGACCCGCCCCCCGCGATCCGGGGCCGCCAGCCGCCGCCACGCCACGCCCCCCCGGCGGCTGGCGGACCCCATCGCCGGGGGGGGGGGACCCGCCCCCCCGCGATCCGGGGCCGCCAGCCGCCGCCACGCCACGCCCCCCCGGCGGCTGGCGGACCCCATCGCCGGGGGGCGGGGGACCCGCCCCCCCGCGATCCGGGGCCGCCAGCCGCCGCCACGCCACGCCCCCCGGCGGCTGGCGGAGACCCCATCGCCGGGGGCGGGGGACCCGCCCCCGCGATCCGGGGCCGCCCGCCGCCGCCACGCCACGCCCCCCCGGCGGCTGGGGACCCCACTCGCCGGGGGGCGGGGGACCCGCCCCCCGCGATCCGGGCCGCCAGCCCGCGCCACGCCACGCCCCCCCGGCGGCTGGCGGCACCCCATCGCCGGGGGGGGGGGACCCCCCCCCCGCGATCCGGGGCCGCCAGCCGCCGCCACGCCACGCCCCCCGGCGGCTGGCGGACCCCATCGCCGGGGGGCGGGGGACCCGCCCCCCGCGATCCGGCGGCCGCCAGCCGCCGCCACGCCACGCCCCCCCGGCGGCTGGCGGACACCCCATCCGGGGGGCGGGGGACCCGCCCCCCGCGATCCGGGGCCGCCAGCCGCCGCCACGCCACGCCCCCCCGGCGGCTGGCGGACCCCCATCGCCGGGGGCGGGGGACCCGCCCCCCCGCGATCGGGGCCGCCAGCCGCCGCCACGCCACGCCCCGGCGGCTGGCGGCACCCCATCGCCGGGGGGCGGGGGACCGCCCCGCGATCCCGGGGCCGCCAGCCGCCGCCACGCCACGCCCCCCGGCGGCTGGCGGACCCCCATCCGGGGGGCGGGGGACCCGCCCCCGGATCCGGGGCCGCCAGCCGCCGCCACGCCACGCCCCCCGGCGGCTGGCGGACCCCCATCGCGGGGGGCGGGGGACCCGCCCCCCGGAGGGGCCGCCAGCCGCGCCACGCCACGCCCCCCCCGGCGGCTGGCGGACCCCCATCGCCGGGGGGGGGGGACCCGCCCCCCCGCGATCCGGGGCCGCCAGCCGCCGCCACGCCACGCCCCCCCGGGGCTGCGGACCCCCATCGCCGGGGGGCGGGGGACCCGCCCCCCCCGCATCCGGGGCCGCCAGCCGCCGCCACGCCACGCCCCCCGGCGGCTGGCGGACCCCCATCGCCGGGGGGCGGGGGACCCGCCCCCCCGCGATCCGGGGCCGCCAGCCGCCGCCACGCCACGCCCCCCGCGGCTGGCGGACCCCCATCGCCGGGGGGCGGGGGACCCGCCCCCCCGCGATCCGGGCCGCCAGCCGCCCCGCCCGCCACGCCCCCCCGGCGCTGGCGGACCCCCATCGCCGGGGGGCGGGGGGACCCGCCCCGCGATCCGGGGCCGCCAGCCGCCGCCACGCCACGCCCCCCCGGCGGCTGGCGGACCCCCATCGCCGGGGGGCGGGGGACCCGCCCCCCCGCGATCCGGGGCCGCCAGCCGCCGCCACGCCACGCCCCCCGGCGGCTGGCGGACCCCCATCGCCGGGGGGCGGGGGACCGCCCCCCCCCGCGATCCGGGGCGCCAGCCGCCGCCACGCCACGCCCCCCCGGCGGCTGGGGACCCCCATCGCCGGGGGGCGGGGGACCCGCCCCCCCGCGATCCGGGCCGCCAGCCCGCCACGCCACGCCCCCCCGGCGCTGGCGGACCCCCATCGCCGGGGGGCGGGGGACCCGCCCCCCCGCGATCCGGGGCCGCCAGCCGCCGCCACGCCACGCCCCCCCGGCGGCTGGCGGACCCCCATCGCCGGGGGGCGGGGGACCCGCCCCCCCGCGATCCGGGGCCGCCAGCCGCCGCCACGCCACGCCCCCCCGGGCTGGCGGACCCCCATCGCCGGGGGGCGGGGGACCCGCCCCCCCGCGATCCGGGGCCGCCCAGCCGCCGCCACGCCACGCCCCCCCGGCGGCTGGCGGACCCCCATCGCCGGGGGGCGGGGGCACCGCCCCCCCGCGATCCGGGCCGCCAGCCGCCGCCACGCCACGCCCCCCGGCGGCTGGCGGACCCCCCCTCGCCGGGGGGCGGGGGACCCGCCCCCCCGCGATCCGGGGCCGCCAGCCGCCCGCACGCCACGCCCCCCCGGCGGCTGGCGGACCCCCATCGCCGGGGGGCGGGGGACCCGCCCCCCCGCGATCCGGGGCCGCCAGCCGCCGCCACCCGCCCCGCCCCCCGGCGGTGGCGGACCCCCATCGCCGGGGGGCGGGGGACCGCCCCCCGCGATCCGGGCGCCAGCCGCCGCCACGCCACCCCCCCGGCGGCTGGCGGACCCCCATCGCCGGGGGGGGGGGGGACCCGCCCCCCCGCGATCCGGGGCCGCCAGCCGCCGCCACGCCACGCCCCCCGGCGGCTGGCGGACCCCCATCGCCGGGGGGCGGGGGACCGCCCCCCCGCGATCGGGGCCCGCCAGCCGCCGCCCGCAAGCCCCCCCGGCGGCTGGCGGACCCCCATCGCCGGGGGGCGGGGGACCCGCCCCCCCGCGATCCGGGGCCGCCAGCCGCCGCCCGCCACGCCCCCCCGGCGGCTGGCGGACCCCCATCGCCGGGGGGCGGGGGACCCGCCCCCCCGCGATCCGGGGCCGCCAGCCGCCGCCACGCCACGTCCATATGGGAAGCATCGCGCAATCCCTAAAGATTAATACATTATCCCAGGGTGGGTCTACGCCAGCCAGAGGCCGGTGCGATATATACCTTTTGGACGGAAATTTGTAGCAATAAATTGGGTGGTGACGTCTTTTGTGATGTTTTATGTAGTAACATAGTCCCCCTGGTGGATATCAGCAACAATCACTAATTATTAATATTAATAAATATATTAAATATTAATACTAATAATCGTATTAATGATCCCAATAAACTTCACAAAAATTTATGGGGGATTAAAATGTAACGATTTGGAATGGTAATTAATATTCTATACAGCCATTAAACTTTCAAATCATGATATCCGCCATGATTGTTATTAAAGCAAACAAAGACATGCGCGTAAGAAATTATGATTAGTATTGGGACTAATAATATTGTTCATTAACATTAATATTAATTAATAGTAAGATTGCATATTAGGTACCTAAAATAATGAAAATTAATGAGTGGTATCCTATTATTAGTACCATTGAGAATTATTACAAACGATTATTGATGTGTAAAAACTATATTATTACTCGGAATACCATAGGCAGTGTACACCTACTTGTGGGCCCAAGACGCTGCCACATCACGGCCCCCACGACTGGGGGCTTCTCATCGCTGGGGGGCGGAGGACCCGCACCCCCGCGATCCGGGGCCGCCAGCCGCCGCCACCCACGCCCCCCCGGCGGCTGGCGGACCCCCATCGCAGGGGGGCGGGGGACCCGCCCCCGCGCGATCCGGGGCCGGCAGCCGCCGCCACGCTACGTCCAAATTGGGAGGCATATAGCAATCTTCCTCCTAAAGATTAATTACATTATCCCAGGTGTGGGTCGACTCCCAGCCATATTGCCTGTCTATATTACCTTTTGGACGGAAATTTGTAGCAATATCATTGGGCGAGTGTACATCTTTTGTGATGTTTTATGTAGTAACATACTCCCATGGTGGATATCAGCAACAATCAACTAATTATTAATATTAATAAATATATTAAATATTAATACTAATAATCGATATTAATGATCACAATAAACTTCACAAAAATTTATGGGGGATTAAAATGTAAACGATTTGGAATGGTAATTAATATTAATATCACCATTAATTTTCAAATCATGATATCCGCCATGAATGTTATTAAATCAAAACAAAGACATGCGGGTAAGAAAATTATGATTAGTATTAGGGACTAATAATATTGTTCATTAACATTAATATTAATTAATAGTAAGATTGCATAATTAGGTACTTAAAATAATGAAAATTAATAATGGTATCCTATTATTAGTACCATTGAGAATTATTACAATCGATGATTGATGTGTAATAACTATATTATTACTCGGAATACCACAGGCAGTGTACACCTACTTGTGGGCCCCAAGACGCTGCCACATCACGGCCCGCCACGACTGGGGGCTTCCATCGCTGGGGGGCGGAGGAACCGCCCCCCCGCGATCCGGGGCCGCCAGCCGCCGCCACGCCACGCCCCCCGGCGGCTGGCGGACCCCCATCGCCGGGGGGCGGGGGACCCGCCCCCCCGCGATCCGGGGCCGCCAGCCGCCGCCACGCCACGCCCCCCCGGCGGCTGGCGGACCCCCATCGCCGGGGGGCGGGGGACCCGCCCCCCCGCGATCCGGGGCCGCCAGCCGCCGCCACGCCACGCCCCCCCGGCGGCTGGCGGACCCCCATCGCCGGGGGGCGGGGGACCCGCCCCCCCGCGATCCGGGGCCGCCAGCCGCCGCCACGCCACGCCCCCCCGGCGGCTGGCGGACCCCCATCGCCGGGGGGCGGGGGACCCGCCCCCCCGCGATCCGGGGGCCGCCAGCCAGCCGCCCGCCACGCCACTCCCCCCCGGCGGCTGGCGGACCCCCATCGCCGGGGGGCGGGGGACCCGCCCCCCCGCGATCCGGGGCCGCCAGCCGCCGCCACGCCACGCCCCCCCGGCGGCTGGCGGACCCCCATCGCCGGGGGGCGGGGGACCCGCCCCCCCGCGATCCGGGGCCGCCAGCCGCCGCCACGCCACGCCCCCCCGGCGGCTGGCGGACCCCCATCGCCGGGGGGCGGGGGACCCCGCCCCCCGCGATCCGGGGCCGCCAGCCGCCGCCACGCCACGCCCCCCCGGCGGCTGGCGGACCCCCATCGCCGGGGGGCGGGGGACCCGCCCCCCCGCGATCCGGGGCCGCAGCCGCCGCCACGCCACGCCCCCCCGGCGGCTGGCGGACCCCCATCGCCGGGGGGCGGGGGACCCGCCCCCCCGCGATCCGGGGCCGCCAGCCGCCGCCACGCCACGCCCCCCCGGCGGCTGGCGGACCCCCATCGCCGGGGGGCGGGGGACCCGCCCCCCCGCGATCCGGGGCCGCCAGCCGCCGCCACGCCACGCCCCCCCGGCGGCTGGCGGACCCCCATCGCCGGGGGCGGGGGACCCGCCCCCCCCGCGATCCGGGGCCGCCAGCCGCCGCCACGCCACGCCCCCCCGGCGGCTGGCGGACCCCCATCGCCGGGGGGCGGGGGACCCGCCCCCCCGCGATCCGGGGCCGCCAGCCGCCGCCACGCCACGCCCCCCCGGCGGCTGGCGGACCCCCATCGCCGGGGGGCGGGGGACCCGCCCCCCCGCGATCCGGGGCCGCCAGCCGCCGCCACGCCACGCCCCCCCGGCGGCTGGCGGACCCCCATCGCCGGGGGGCGGGGGACCCGCCCCCCCGCGATCCGGGGCCGCCAGCCGCCGCCACGCCACGCCCCCCGGCGGCTGGCGGACCCCCATCGCCGGGGGCGGGACCCCGAACACGCCCCCCCCGATCGCCGGGGCGGGGACCCGCCCCCCCCGATCCGGGGCCGCCACCGCCGCCACGCCACGCCCCCCGCGGCTGGCGGACCCCCATCGCCGGGGGGGGGACCCGCCCCCCCCGCGATCCGGGGCCGCCAGCCGCCGCCCACGCCACGCCCCCCGCCCCCCGGCGGCTGGCGGACCCCAATCGCCGGGGGGCGGGGACCCGCCCCCCCACGCGATCCGGGGCCGCCACCGCCGCCACGCCCCGCCCCCCGGCGGCTGGCGGACCATCGCGGGGGGGGGGGACCCCGCCCCCCCGCGATCCGGGGCCGCCAGCCGCAGCACGCCCCAAGCCCCCCCCGGCGGCTGGCGGGACCCCCCATCAGCCGGGGGCGGGGGACCGCCCCCCCGCGATCCGGGGCGCAGCCGCCGCCCACGCCACGCCCCCCGGCGGTGCGGACCCCCATCGCCGGGGGGCGGGGGACCGCCCCCCGCGATCCGGGGCCGCCAGCCGCCGCCACGCCACGTCCATATTGGGAAGCATATCGCAATCTTACTCCTAAAGATTAATTACATTATCCCAGGTGTGGGTCTACTCCCAGCCATATTGCCTGTCTATATTACCTTTTGGACGGAAATTTGTAGCAATATCATTGGGTGAGTGTACATCTTTTGTGATGTTTTAAGTAGTAACATACTCCCCCTGGTGGATATCAGCAACAATCAACTAATTATTAATATTAATAAATATATTAAATATTAATACTAATAATCGATATTAATGATCACAATAAACTTCATAAAAATTTATGGGGGATTAAAATGTAAACGATTTGGAATGGTAATTAATATTAATATCACCATTAACTTTCAAATCATGATATCCGCCATGAATGTTATTAAATCAAAACAAAGACATGCGGGTAAGAAAATTATGATTAGTATTAGGGACTAATAATATTGTTCATTAACATTAATATTAATTAATAGTAAGATTGCATAATTAGGTACTTAAAATAATGAAAATTAATAATGGTATCCTATTATTAGTACCATTGAGAATTATTACAATCGATTATTGATGTGTAATAACTATATTATTACTCGGAATACCACAGGCAGTGTACACCTACTTGTGGGCCCCAAGACGCTGCCACATCACGGCCGCCACGACTGGGGCTTCCATCGCTGGGGGGCGGAGGAACCGCCCCCCCGCGATCCGGGGCCGCCAGCCGCCGCCACGCCACGCCCCCCCGGCGGCTGGCGAACCCCGTCGCCGGGTGGAGGGGGACCCGCCCCCCCGCGATCCGGGGCCGCCAGCCGCCGCCACGCCACGCCCCCCCGGCGGCTGGCGGACCCCCATCGCCGGGGGGCGGGGGACCCGCCCCCCCGCGATCCGGGGCCGCCAGCCGCCGCCACGCCACGCCCCCCCGGCGGCTGGCGGACCCCCATCGCCGGGGGGCGGGGACCCGCCCCCCCGCGATCCGGGGCCGCCAGCCGCCGCCACGCCACGCCCCCCCCGGCGGCTGGCGGACCCCCATCGCCGGGGGGCGGGGGACCCGCCCCCCCGCGATCCGGGGCCGCCAGCCGCCGCCACGCCACGCCCCCCCGGCGGCTGGCGGACCCCCATCGCCGGGGGGCGGGGGACCCGCCCCCCCGCGATCCGGGGCCGCCAGCCGCCGCCACGCCACGCCCCCCCGGCGGCTGGCGGACCCCCATCGCCGGGGGGCGGGGGACCCGCCCCCCCCGCGATCCGGGGCCGCCAGCCGCCGCCACGCCACGCCCCCCCCGGCGGCTGGCGGACCCCCATCGCCGGGGGGCGGGGGACCCGCCCCCCCGCGATCCGGGGCCGCCAGCCGCCGCCACGCCACGCCCCCCCGGCGGCTGGCGGACCCCCATCGCCGGGGGGCGGGGGACCCGCCCCCCCGCGATCCGGGGCCGCCAGCCGCCGCCACGCCACGCCCCCCCGGCGGCTGGCGGACCCCCATCGCCGGGGGGCGGGGGACCCGCCCCCCCGCGATCCGGGGCCGCCAGCCGCCGCCACGCCACGCCCCCCCGGCGGCTGGCGGACCCCCATCGCCGGGGGGCGGGGGACCCGCCCCCCCGCGATCCGGGGCCGCCAGCCGCCGCCACGCCACGCCCCCCCGGCGGCTGGCGGACCCCCATCGCCGGGGGGCGGGGGACCCGCCCCCCCGCGATCCGGGGCCGCCAGCCGCCGCCACGCCACGCCCCCCCGGCGGCTGGCGGACCCCCATCGCCGGGGGGCGGGGGACCCGCCCCCCCGCGATCCGGGGCCGCCAGCCGCCGCCACGCCACGCCCCCCCGGCGGCTGGCGGACCCCCATCGCCGGGGGGCGGGGGACCCGCCCCCCCGCGATCCGGGGCCGCCAGCCGCCGCCACGCCACGCCCCCCCGGCGGCTGGCGGACCCCCATCGCCGGGGGGCGGGGGACCCGCCCCCCCGCGATCCGGGGCCGCCAGCCGCCGCCACGCCACGCCCCCCCGGCGGTTGGCGGACCCCCATCGCCGGGGGGCGGGGGACCCGCCCCCCCGCGATCCGGGGCCGCCAGCCGCCGCCACGCCACGCCCCCCCGGCGGCTGGCGGACCCCCATCGCCGGGGGGCGGGGGACCCGCCCCCCGCGATCCGGGGCCGCCAGCCGCCGCCACGCCACGTCCATATTGGGAAGCATATCGCAGTCTTACCCCTAAAGATTAATTACATTATCCCAGGTGTGGGTCTACTCCCAGCCATATTGCCTGTCTATATTACCTTTTGGACGGAAATTTGTAGCAATATCATTGGGTGAGTGTACATCTTTTGTGATGTTTTAAGTAGTAACATACTCCCCCTGGTGGATATCAGCAACAATCAACTAATTATTAATATTAATAAATATATTAAATATTAATACTAATAATCGATATTAATGATCACAATAAACTTCACAAAAATTTATGGGGGATTAAAATGTAAACGATTTGGAATGGTAATTAATATTCATATTCACCATTAACTTTCAAATCATGATATCCGCCATGATGTTATTAAATCAAAACAAAGACATGCGGGTAAGAAAATTATGATTAGTATTAGGGACTAATAATATTGTTCATTAACATTAATATTAATTAATACTAAGAATGCATAATTAGGTACTTAAAATAATGAAAATTAATAATGGTATCCTATTATTACTACCATTGAGAATTATTACAATCGATTATTGATGTGTAATAACTATACTATTACTCGGAATACCACAGGCAGTGTACACCTACTTGTGGGCCCCAAGACGCTGCCACATCACGGCCCCCACGACTGGGGGCTTCCATCGCCGGGGGGCGGGGAAACCGCCACCCCCGCGATCCGGGGCCGCCAGTCCGCCGCCACGCCACGCCCCCCGGCGGCTGGGGCCCCCCATCGCCGGGGGGCGGGGGACCCGCCCCCCCGCGATCCGGGGGCCGCCAGCCGCCGCCACGCCACCCCCCGCCGGCGGCTGGCGGACCCCCATCGCCGGGGGGCGGGGGACCCGCCCCCCCGCGATCCGGGGCCGCCAGCCGCCGCCACGCCACGCCCCCCCGCGGCTGGCGGACCCCATCGCCGGGGGGCGGGGACCGCCCCCCCGCGATCCGTGGCCGCCAGCCGCCGCCACGCCACGCCCCCCCGGCGGCTGGCGGACCCCCATCGCCGGGGGCGGGGGACCCCGCCCCCCGCGATCCGGGGCCGCCAGCCGCCGCCACGCCACGCCCCCCGCGGCGGCTGGCGGACCCCCATCGCCGGGGGGCGGGGACCGCCCCCCTCGCGATCCGGGGCCGCCAGCCGCCGCCACGCCACGCCCCACGGCGGCTGGCGGACCCCCCCATTCGCCGGGGGGCGGGGGACACGCCCCCCCCGCGACCGGGGCCGCCAGCCGCCGCCACGCACGCCCCCCCCGGCGGCTGGCGGACCCCCATCGCCGGGGGGCGGGGACCCGCCCCCCCCGCGATCCGGGGCCGCCAGCCGCCGCCACGCCACGCCCCCCCGGCGGCTGGCGGACCCCCATCGCCGGGGGGCGGGGGACCCGCCCCCCCGCGATCCGGGGCCGCCAGCCGCCGCCACGCCACGCCCCCCCGGCGGCTGGCGGACCCCCATCGCCGGGGGGCGGGGGACCCGCCCCCCCGCGATCCGGGGCCGCCAGCCGCCGCCACGCCACGCCCCCCCGGCGGCTGGCGGACCCCCATCGCCGGGGGGCGGGGGACCCGCCCCCCCGCGATCCGGGGCCGCCAGCCGCCGCCACGCCACGCCCCCCCGGCGGCTGGCGGACCCCCATCGCCGGGGGGCGGGGGACCCGCCCCCCCCGCGATCCGGGGCCGCCAGCCGCCGCCACGCCACGCCCCCCCGGCGGCTGGCGGACCCCCATCGCCGGGGGGCGGGGGACCCGCCCCCCCGCGATCCGGGGCCGCCAGCCGCCGCCACGCCACGCCCCCCCGGCGGCTGGCGGACCCCCATCGCCGGGGGGCGGGGACCCGCCCCCCCGCGATCCGGGGCCGCCAGCCGCCGCCACGCCACGCCCCCCCGGCGGCTGGCGGACCCCCATCGCCGGGGGGCGGGGGACCCGCCCCCCCGCGATCCGGGGCCGCCAGCCGCCGCCACGCCACGCCCCCCCGGCGGCTGGCGGACCCCCATCGCCGGGGGGCGGGGGACCCGCCCCCCCGCGATCCGGGGCCGCCAGCCGCCGCCACGCCACGCCCCCCCCGGCGGCTGGCGGACCCCCATCGCCGGGGGGCGGGGGACCCGCCCCCCGCGATCCGGGGCCGCCAGCCGCCGCCACGCCACGCCCCCCCGGCGGCTGGCGGACCCCCATCGCCGGGGGGCGGGGACCCGCCCCCCCGCGATCCGGGGCCGCCAGCCGCCGCCACGCCACGCCCCCCCGGCGGCTGGCGGACCCCCATCGCCGGGGGCGGGGGACCCGCCCCCCCGCGATCCGGGGCCGCCAGCCGCCGCCACGCCACGCCCCCCCGGCGGCTGGCGGACCCCCATCGCCGGGGGCGGGGGACCCGCCCCCCCGCGATCCGGGGCCGCCAGCCGCCGCCACGCCACGCCCCCCCGGCGGCTGGCGGACCCCCATCGCCGGGGGGCGGGGGACCCGCCCCCCCGCGATCCGGGGCCGCCAGCCGCCGCCACGCCACGCCCCCCCGGCGGCTGGCGGACCCCCATCGCCGGGGGGCGGGGGACCCGCCCCCCCGCGATCCGGGGCCGCCAGCCGCCGCCACGCCACGCCCCCCCGGCGGCTGGCGGACCCCCATCGCCGGGGGGCGGGGGACCCGCCCCCCCGCGATCCGGGGCCGCCAGCCGCCGCCACGCCACGTCCATATTGGGAAGCATATCGCAGTCTTACCCCTAAAGATTAATTACATTATCCCAGGTGTGGGTCTACTCCCAGCCATATTGCGTGTCTATATTACCTTTTGGACGGAAATTTGTAGCAATATCATTGGGTGAGTGTACATCTTTTGTGATGTTTTAAGTAGTAACATAGTCCCCCTGGTGGATATCAGCAACAATCAACTAATTATTAATATTAATAAATATATTAAATATTAATACTAATAATCGATATTAATGATCACAATAAACTTCACAAAAATTTATGGGGGATTAAAATGTAAACGATTTGGAATGGTAATTAATATTCATATCACCATTAACTTTCAAATCATGATATCCGCCATGATTGTTATTAAATCAAAACAAAGACATGCGGGTAAGAAAATTATGATTAGTATTAGGGACTAATAATATTGTTCATTAACATTAATATTAATTAATAGTAAGATTGCATAATTAGGTACCTAAAATAATGAAAATTAATAATGGTATCCTATTATTAGTACCATTGAGAATTATTACAAACGATTATTGATGTGTAAAAACTATATTATTACTCGGAATACCATAGGCAGTGTACACCTACTTGTGGGCCCCAAGACGCTGCCACATCACGGCCCCCACGACTGGGGGCTTCCATCGCTGGGGGGGCGGAGGACCCGCCCCCCCGCGATCCGGGGCCGCCAGCCGCCGCCACGCCACGCCCCCCCGGCGGCTGGCGGACCCCCATCGCAGGGGGGCGGGGGACCCGCCCCCGCGCGATCCGGGGCCGGCAGCCGCCGCCACGCTACGTCCAAATTGGGAGGCATATAGCAATCTTCCTCCTAAAGATTAATTACATTATCCCAGGTGTGGGTCGACTCCCAGCCATATTGCCTGTCTATATTACCTTTTGGACGGAAATTTGTAGCAATATCATTGGGCGAGTGTACATCTTTTGTGATGTTTTATGTAGTAACATACTCCCATGGTGGATATCAGCAACAATCAACTAATTATTAATATTAATAAATATATTAAATATTAATACTAATAATCGATATTAATGATCACAATAAACTTCACAAAAATTTATGGGGGATTAAAATGTAAACGATTTGGAATGGTAATTAATATTAATATCACCATTAATTTTCAAATCATGATATCCGCCATGAATGTTATTAAATCAAAACAAAGACATGCGGGTAAGAAAATTATGATTAGTATTAGGGACTAATAATATTGTTCATTAACATTAATATTAATTAATAGTAAGATTGCATAATTAGGTACTTAAAATAATGAAAATTAATAATGGTATCCTATTATTAGTACCATTGAGAATTATTACAATCGATGATTGATGTGTAATAACTATATTATTACTCGGAATACCACAGGCAGTGTACACCTACTTGTGGGCCCCAAGACGCTGCCACATCACGGCCGCCACGACTGGGGGCTTCCATCGCTGGGGGGCGGAGGAACCGCCCCCCCGCGATCCGGGGCCGCCAGCCGCCGCCACGCCACGCCCCCCCGGCGGCTGGCGGACCCCCATCGCCGGGGGGCGGGGGACCCGCCCCCCCGCGATCCGGGGCCGCCAGCCGCCGCCACGCCACGCCCCCCCGGCGGCTGGCGGACCCCCATCGCCGGGGGGCGGGGGACCCGCCCCCCCGCGATCCGGGGCCGCCAGCCGCCGCCACGCCACGCCCCCCCGGCGGCTGGCGGACCCCCATCGCCGGGGGGCGGGGGACCCGCCCCCCCGCGATCCGGGGCCGCCAGCCGCCGCCACGCCACGCCCCCCCGGCGGCTGGCGGACCCCCATCGCCGGGGGGCGGGGGACCCGCCCCCCCGCGATCCGGGGCCGCCAGCCGCCGCCACGCCACGCCCCCCCGGCGGCTGGCGGACCCCCATCGCCGGGGGGCGGGGGACCCGCCCCCCCGCGATCCGGGGCCGCCAGCCGCCGCCACGCCACGCCCCCCCGGCGGCTGGCGGACCCCCATCGCCGGGGGGCGGGGGACCCGCCCCCCCGCGATCCGGGGCCGCCAGCCGCCGCCACGCCACGCCCCCCCGGCGGCTGGCGGACCCCCATCGCCGGGGGGCGGGGGACCCGCCCCCCCGCGATCCGGGGCCGCCAGCCGCCGCCACGCCACGCCCCCCCGGCGGCTGGCGGACCCCCATCGCCGGGGGGCGGGGGACCCGCCCCCCCGCGATCCGGGGCCGCCAGCCGCCGCCACGCCACGCCCCCCCGGCGGCTGGCGGACCCCCATCGCCGGGGGGCGGGGGACCCGCCCCCCCGCGATCCGGGGCCGCCAGCCGCCGCCACGCCACGTCCATATTGGGAAGCATATCGCAGTCTTACCCCTAAAGATTAATTACATTATCCCAGGTGTGGGTCTACTCCCAGCCATATTGCGTGTCTATATTACCTTTTGGACGGAAATTTGTAGCAATATCATTGGGTGAGTGTACATCTTTTGTGATGTTTTAAGTAGTAACATAGTCCCCCTGGTGGATATCAGCAACAATCAACTAATTATTAATATTAATAAATATATTAAATATTAATACTAATAATCGATATTAATGATCACAATAAACTTCACAAAAATTTATGGGGGATTAAAATGTAAACGATTTGGAATGGTAATTAATATTCATATCACCATTAACTTTCAAATCATGATATCCGCCATGATTGTTATTAAATCAAAACAAAGACATGCGCGTAAGAAAATTATGATTAGTATTAGGGACTAATAATATTGTTCATTAACATTAATATTAATTAATAGTAAGATTGCATAATTAGGTACCTAAAATAATGAAAATTAATAATGGTATCCTATTATTAGTACCATTGAGAATTATTACAAACGATTATTGATGTGTAAAAACTATATTATTACTCGGAATACCATAGGCAGTGTACACCTACTTGTGGGCCCCAAGACGCTGCCACATCACGGCCCCCACGACTGGGGGCTTCCATCGCTGGGGGGCGGAGGACCCGCACCCCCCGCGATCCGCCGCCGCACCCACCGCCCCCCCGGCGGCTGGCGGACCCCCCATCGCAGGGGGGCGGGGGACCCGCCCCCGCGCGATCCGGGGCCGGCAGCCGCCGCCACGCTACGTCCAAATTGGGAGGCATATAGCAATCTTCCTCCTAAAGATTAATTACATTATCCCAGGTGTGGGTCGACTCCCAGCCATATTGCCTGTCTATATTACCTTTTGGACGGAAATTTGTAGCAATATCATTGGGCGAGTGTACATCTTTTGTGATGTTTTATGTAGTAACATACTCCCATGGTGGATATCAGCAACAATCAACTAATTATTAATATTAATAAATATATTAAATATTAATACTAATAATCGATATTAATGATCACAATAAACTTCACAAAAATTTATGGGGGATTAAAATGTAAACGATTTGGAATGGTAATTAATATTAATATCACCATTAATTTTCAAATCATGATATCCGCCATGAATGTTATTAAATCAAAACAAAGACATGCGGGTAAGAAAATTATGATTAGTATTAGGGACTAATAATATTGTTCATTAACATTAATATTAATTAATAGTAAGATTGCATAATTAGGTACTTAAAATAATGAAAATTAATAATGGTATCCTATTATTAGTACCATTGAGAATTATTACAATCGATTATTGATGTGTAATAACTATATTATTACTCGGAATACCACAGGCAGTGTACACCTACTTGTGGGCCCCAAGACGCTGCCACATCACGGCCGCCACGACTGGGGGCTTCCATCGCTGGGGGGCGGAGGAACCGCCCCCCGCGATCCGGGCCGCCAGCGCCGCCACGCCACCACCCCGCCGGCGGCTGGCGGACCCCATCGCCGTGGGGCGGGGGACCCGCCCCCGCGATCCGGGGGCCCGCAAGCCGGTCGCCCACGCCACGCCCCCGGCGGATGGCGGAACCCCCATCGCCGGAGGGGACGAGGGACCCGCCCCCCAGCGGATCCGGGGCCGCAGCCGCCGCCACGCCACCCCCCAGGGCGGCTGGCGGACCCCCATCGCGGGGGGAGGGGGACCCGCCCCCCCCGCGATCCGGGGCCGCCAGCCGCCGCCACGCCACGCCCCCCCGGCGGCTGGCGGACCCCCCATCGACGGGGGGCGGGGACCCGCCCCCCCGCGATCCGGGCCCGCCAGCCGCCGCCACGCCACGCCCCCCCACGGCGGCTGGCGGACCCCCATCGCCGGGGGGCGGGGGACCGCCCCCCCGCGATCCGGGGCCGCCACAGGCCGCCGCCACGCCACCCGCCCCCCGGCGGCTGGGGACCCCCATCGCCGGGGGGCGGGGACCCGCCCCCCCGCGATCGCCTTTCTTGGGGGCCGCCAGCCGCCGCCCCACGGCCACGCCCCCCCCGGCCGGCTGGCGGACACCCCATCGGCCGGGGGGGCGGGGGACCCGCCCCCCCCGCGATCCGGGGCCGCAGCCGCCGCCACGCCACCCCCCGCCGGCGGCTGGCGGACCCCCATCGCGGGGGGCGGGACCCCCCCCCCGCGATCCGGGGCCGCCAGCCGCCGCCACGCCACGCCCCCCCGGCGGCTGGCGGACCCCCACGCCGTGGGGCGGGGACCCCCCCCCCCCCCCGCGATCCGGGGCCGCCGCCGCCGCCACGCCACGCCCCCCGGCGGCTGGCGGACCCCCACGCCGGGGGCGGGGGACCCGCCCCCCGCGATCGGGCCGCCAGCCGCCGCCACGCCACGCCCCCCCGGCGGCTGGCGGACCCCCATCGCCGGGGGCGGGGGACCCCCCCCGCGATCCGGGGCCGCACCGCCCCACACGCCACGTCCATATGGAAGCATATCGCAGTCTTACCCCTAAAGATTAATTACTTATCCCAGGTGTGGGTCTACTCCCAGCCATATTGCGTTGTCTATATTACCTTTTGGACGGAAATTTGTAGCAATATCATGGGTGAGTGTACATCTTTGTGATGTTTTAAGTAGTAACATAGTCCCCCTGGTGGATATCAGCAACAATCAACTAATTATTAATATTAATAAATATATTAAATATTAATACTAAATCGATATTAATGATCACAATAAACTTCACAAAAATTTATGGGGGATTAAAATGTAAACGATTTGAATGGTAATTAATATTCATATCACCATTAACTTTCAATCATGATATCCGCCATGATGTTATTAAATCAAAACAAAGACATGCGCGTTAGAAAATTATGATTGTATTAGGGACTAATAATATGTTCATTAACATTAATATTAATATGTAAGATTGCATAATTAGGTACCTAAAATATGAAAATTAATAATGGTATCCTATTATTAGTACCATTGAGAATTATACAAACGATTATGTGTGTAAAAACTATATTATTACTCGGAATACCATAGGCAGTGTACACCTACTTGTGGGCCCCAAGCGCTGCCCACATCACGGCCCCCACACTGGGGGGTTCCATCGCGGGGGGCGGAGGACCCCCCCCCCCCCGCGATCCGGGGCCGCCAGCCGCCGCCACGCCACGCCCCCCCGGCGGCTGGCGGACCCCCATCGCAGGGGGGCGGGGGACCCGCCCCCGCGCGATCCGGGCCGGCAGCCCCGCCACGCTACGTCCAAATTGGGAGGCATATAGCAATCTTCCTCCTAAAGATTAATTACATTATCCCAGGTGTGGGTCGACTCCCAGCCATATTGCCTGTCTATATTACCTTTTGGACGAAATTTGTAGCAATATCATTGGGCGATGTACATCTTTTGTGATGTTTTATGTAGTAACATACCCCATGGTGGATATCAGCACAATCAACTATTATATATTATAAATATATTAAATATTAATACTAATAATCGATATTAATGACCAATAAACTTCACAAAAATTATGGGGGATTAAAATGTAAACGATTTGGAATGGTAATTAATATTAATATCACCATTAATTTTCAAATCATGATATCCGCCTGAATGTTATTAAATCAAAACAAAGACATGCGGGTAAGAAAATTATGATTAGTATTAGGGACTAATAATATTGTTCATTAACATTAATATTAATTAATAGTAAGATTGCATAATTAGGTACTTAAAATAATGAAAATTAATAATGGTATCCTATTATTAGTACCATTGAGAATTATTACAATCGATGATTGATGTGTAATAACTATATTATTACTCGGAATAACCAGGCGTGTACACCTACTGTGGGCCCCAAGACGCTGCCCCACTCATCACGGCCGCCACGACTGGGGGCTTCCATCGCTGGGGGGCGGAGGAACCGCCCCCCGCGATCCGGGGCCGCCAGCCGCCGCCACGCCACGCCCCCCCGGCGGCTGGCGACCCCATCGCCGGGGGGCGGGGGACCCGCCCCCCGCGATCCGGGGCCGCCAGCCGCCGCCACGCCACCCCCCGCGGCGGCTGGCGGACCCCATCGCCGGGGGGCGGGGAACCCGCCCCCCCGCGATCGGGGCCGCCAGCCGCCGCACCACCCCCGGCCGGCGGACCCCTCGCCGGGGGCGGGGGACCCGCCCCCCCGATCCGGGCCGCCAGCCGCCGCCACGCCCGCCCCCCGCGGCGGGCGACCCCCATCGCCGGGGGGCGGGGACCCGCCCCCCGCATCCGGGCCGCCAGCCGCCGCCACGCCACCCCCCCCGGCGGCTGGCGGACCCCATCGCCGGGGGCGGGGGACCCGCCCCCCCGCATCCGGGGCCGCCAGCCGCCGCCACGCCAGCCCCCCGGCGGCTGGCGGACCCCATCGCCGGGGCGGGGGACCCGCCCCCCCGCGATCCGGGGCCGCCACCGCCGCCAGCCACGCCCCACCCCCCCGGCTGGCGACCCCATCGCCGGGGGCGGGGGACCCGCCCCCCCCATCGTCCGGGCCGCCAGCCGCCGCCACGCCACCCCCCCGGCGGCTGCGGACCCCCATCGCCGGGGGGCGGGGGACCCCGCCCCCCCGCGATCCGGGGCCGCCAGCCGCCGCCACGCCACGCCCCCCCCGGCGGCGCGGACCCCCATCGCGGGGGGCGGGGACCGCCCCCCGCGATCCGGGCCGCCACCGCCGCCACGCCGCCCCCCCGGCGGCTGCGGACCCCTCCCGGGGGGCGGGGGACCCGCCCCCCCGCGATCCGGGGCCGCGCAGCCGCCGCCACGCCCGCCCCCCCGCGCTGGCGGACCCCCATCGCGCGGGGGCGGGGGACCCGCCCCCCCGCGATCCGGGGCCGCCAGCCGCCGCCACCCGCACGCCCCCCCCGGCGGCTGGCGGACCCCCATCGCCGGGGGCGGGGACCCGCCCCCCCGCGATCGGGCCGCCAGCCCGCCGCCACGCCCCCCCGGCGGCTGGCGGACCCCCATCGCCGGGGGCGGGGGACCCGCCCCCCCGCGATCCGGGGCCGCAGCCGCCGCCACGCCACGCCCCCCCGGCGGCTGGCGGACCCCCATCGCCGGGGGGCGGGGGACCCGCCCCCCCGCGATCCGGGGCCGCCAGCCGCGCCAGCCGCCCCCCCCCCCCCGGCGGCTGGCGGACCCCCATCGCCGGGGGGCGGGGGCCCGCCCCCCCGCGATCCGGGGCCGCCAGCCGCCGCCACGCCACGCCCCCCCGCGCTGGCGGACCCCCATCGCCGGGGGGGCGGGGGACCCGCCCCCCCGCGATCCGGGCCGCCAGCCGCCGCCACGCCCGCCCCCCCGGCGGCTGGCGGACCCCCATCGCCGGGGGGCGGGGACCGCCCCCCCGCGATCCGGGGCCGCCACCGCCGCCCGCCACGCCCCCCCGGCGGCTGGCGGACCCCCCATCGCCGGGGGGCGGGGACCCCCCCCGCGATCCGGGGCCGCCAGCCGCCGCCACGCCACGCCCCCCCGGCGGCTGGGCGGACCCCCATCGCCGGGGGGCGGGGGACCCGCCCCCCGCGATCCGGGGCGCCAGCCGCCGCCACGCCCCGCCCCCCCGCGGCTGGCGGACCCCCATCGCCGGGGGCGGGGGACCCGCCCCCCCGCGATCCGGGCCGCCGCCGCCGCCACGCCACGCCCACGCCCCCCGGCGCTGGCGGACCCCCATCGCCGGGGGGCGGGGACCCCCCCCCGCGATCCGGGCCGCCAGCCGCCCCACGCCACGCCCCCCGGCGGCTGGCGGACCCCCATCGCCGGGGGGCGGGACCGCCCCCCCGCGATCCGGGCGCGCCGCCGCCACGCCACGCCCCCCCCGGCGGCTGGCGGACCCCCACGCCGGGGGCGGGGACCCGCCCCCCCGCGATCCGGGGCCGCCAGGCCCCCACGCCACGCCCCCCCGGCGGCTGGCGGACCCCCACCGGGGGGCGGGGACCCGCCCCCGCCGCTATCGGGGCCGCCGGCCGCCGCCACGCCACGCCCCCCCGGCGGCTGGCGGACCCCATCGCCGGGGGGCGGGGGACCCGCCCCCCCGCGATCCGGGGCCGCCAGCCGCCGCCACGCCACGTCCATCATTGGAAGCATATCGCCAGTCTTACCCCTAAAGTAATTACATTATCCCCGTGTGGGTCTACTCCCAGCCATATTGCGTGTCTATATTCCTTTTGACGGAAATTTGAGCAATATCATTGGGGTGAGTGTACATCTTTTGTGATGTTTTTAAGTAGTAACATAGTCCCCTCGTGGGGATATCAGCAACATCAACTATATTAATATATAATAATTATTAAATATTAATACTAATAATCGATATTAATGATCACAATAAACTTCACAAAAATTTAGGGGGATTAAAATTTAAACGATTTGAACTTGTATTAAGAAATATTCATATC
>NW_022141735.1:0-34197 GCF_007565055.1 Rhinopithecus roxellana | reverse complement strand
GATATTTCCTTTCTCCTTCTATTCTTCAAAGCTATCTGAAATATCACTTCTCAGAATCCACGGAAACAGTCCAAAGAAACGGCTCCAAAGAACACTGGCGTAAGTCTGTGAGTTGCATTCACACATGGCAATGCAGTTTCTCAGAAAGCTTCTCTTTAGTTATGTGAGGATATTCCTTATAACCATGGGCCCCATAGGCTCCCAAATATCACTTTGCAGATTCCACGAAAAGAGTGTTAGCAAACTGCTTCTTGAAGCAGAGGTTGTAACTCTGAGATGAACTCACAGATCAGAAAGAAGTTTCTCAGAAAGCTTCTTTCACGTTTGAACGGATGAAATTTCCTTTATCAGCTTAGGCCTCAATATGATCCAAAGAAGCCCTTCTCAGATTTCTCAAAGACAGTGTTAATGCACTGCTCCACGAAACATAAGTGTAACTCTGTGAGATGAACTCACCATCACCAAGAAGTTTCTAAGAAAGCTTCTTTCTAGTTTTCATCTGTGGATATTTCATTTCTCACTCTTATGTTCATTGCGCTATGAAGTATCTAATTGCAGATTTCCAGAAAACTGTGCTAACAAACTGATCACAGAAGAACGTGTAACTCTGTGAGTTGCATTCACATGGCAATGCAGTTTCTCAGAAAGCTTCTCTTTAGTTATTATGTGAGGATATTTCCTTTATCACCATGGGCCCCAATAGGCTCCCAAATATCACTTTGCAGATTCCATGAAAAGAGTGTTAGCAAACTGCTTCTTGAGGCAGAGGTTGTAACTCTGTGAGATGAACTCACAGATCAGAAAGAAGTTTCTCAGAAGCTTCTTTCACGGTTTGAACGGATGAATTTCCTTTATCAGCGTAGGCCTCAATGTGATCCAAAGAAGCCCTTCTCAGATTCCTCAAAGACAGTGTTAATGGACTGCTCCACGAAACATAAGTGTAACTCTGTGAGATGAATTCACACATCACCAAGAAGTTTCTAAGAAAGCTTCTTTCTAGTTTTCATCTCTGGATATTTCCTGCACTGTAATGTTCATTGCGCTATGAAGTATCTAATTGCAGATTTCCAGAAAACTGTGCTAACAAACTGATCACTGAAGAGAAACGTGTAACTCTGTGAGTTGCATTCACACTTGGCAATGCAGTTTCTCAGAAAGCTTCTCTTTAGTTATTATGTGAGGATATTTCCTTTATCACCATGGGCCCCAATAGCTCCAAATATCACTTTGCAGATTCCACGAAAAGAGTGTTAGCAAACTGCTTCTTGAGGCAGAGGTTGTAACTCTGTGAGATGAACTCACAGATCAGAAAGAAGTTTCTCAAAAGCTTCTTTCTCATTTTATTGGAAGATGTTTCCATTGGCCCATTGTTTTCAAAGGGATCGGGAATATCTGTTCTCAGATTCCACACAAATAGGCCTAGGCCACGGCCCACGAAATACCGCTGCAACTTAGTGAGTTGAATTCACACATCACATAGCGTTTCTCAGAAAGCTTCTTTCTTTAGTAAGACGAGGTTATTTGTGGTCTTGGAGCGCCACCGTGTGTCCTATTGCAGATTCTGCGAAAATTCTGCTAGCGATTTTCTCAGTGGAAACAATGATGGACATCTGTGGGCGAATTCACCCCAACAAAGAAGTTTTTGAGAAGCCTTCTCTGCAGGTTTCTCTGAGGATAGTTCCTTATTCAGCATGCGATTCAACGATATCCAAGACATCACATCTGAGATTCCTCAAATGAGTGCTAGGAAACTCCCCGAGAACGGGTGATAGAACACATGTGAAATGAATTCACATATCACAAAGCAGTTTCTTCACAAAGCTTGGTTCCGCTTTCTCTTGAATGATATTTCCTTTCTCCTTCTATTCTTCAAAGCTATCTGGAAATATCACTTCTCAGAATCCACGGAAACAGTCCAAAGAAACGGCTCCAAAGAACACTGGCGTAAGTCTGTGAGTTGCATTCACACATGGCAATGCAGTTTCTCAGAAAGCTTCTCTTTAGTTATTATGTGAGGATATTTCCTTTATTACCATGGGCCCCAATAGGCTCCCAAATATCACTTGCAGATTCCACGAAAAGAGTGTTAGCAACTGCTTCTTGAGGCAGAGGGTTGTAACTCTGTGAGATGAACCACAGATCAGAAAGAAGTTTCTCAGAAAGCTTCTTTCACGGTTTGAACGGATGAAATTCCTTTATCAGCGTAGGCCTCAATGTGATCCAAAGAAGCCCTTCTCAATTCCTCAAAGACAGTGTTAATGGACTGCTCCACGAAACATAAGTGTAACTCTGTGAGATGAATTCACACATCACCAAGAAGATTTCTAAGAAAGCTTCTTTCTAGTTTTCATCTCTGGATATTTCCTTGTCACTTTAAGGTTCATTGCGCTATGAGTATCTAATTGGCAGATTTCCAGAAAACTGTGCTAACAAACTGATCACGAAGAGAAACGTGTAACTCTGTGGGTTGCATTCACACTTGGCAATGCAGTTTCTCAGAAAGCTTCTCTTTAGTTATTATGTGAGGATATTTCCTTTATTACCATGGGCCCCAATAGGCTCCCAATATCACTTTGCAGATTCCCTGAAAGAGTGTTAGCAAACTGCTTCTTGAGGCAGAGGTTGTAACTCTGTGAGATGAACTCACAGATCAGAAAGAAGTTTCTCAGAAAGCTTCTTTCACGTTTTGAACGGATGAAATTTTCCTTTATCAGCGTAGGCCTCAATATGATCCAAAGAAGCCCTTCTCAGATTCCTCAAAGACAGTGTTAATGGACTGCTCCACGAAACATAAGTGTAACTCTGTGAGATGAATTCACACATCACCAAGAAGTTTCTAAGAAAGCTTCTTTCTAGTTTTCATCTGTGGATATTTCCTTTGTCACTGTAATGTTCATTGCGCTATGAAGTATCTAATTGCAGATTTCCAGAAAACTGTGCTAACAAACTGATCACTGAAGAGAACGTGTAACTCTGTGAGTTGCATTCACACTTGGCAATGCAGTTTTCTCAGAAAGCTTCTCTTTAGTTATTATGTGAGGATATTTCCTTTATCACCATGGGCCCCAATAGGCTCCCAAATATCTCTTTGCAGATTCCACGAAAAGAGTGTTAGCAAACTGCTTCTTGAGGCAGAGGTTGTAACTCTGTGAGATGAACTCACAGATCAGAAAGAAGTTTCTCAGAAAGCTTCTTTCTCATTTTATTGGAAGATGTTTCCATTGGCCCCATTGTTTTCAAAGGGATCGGGAATATCTGTTCTCAGATTCCACACAAATAGGCCTAGGCCACGGCCCCCACGAAATACCGCTGCAACTTAGTGAGTTGAATTCACACATCACATAGCGTTTCTCAGAAAGCTTCTTTCTTTAGTAGACGAGGTTATTTGTGGTCTTGGAGCGCCACCGTGTGTCCTATTGCAGATTCTGCGAAAATTCTGCTAGCGAGTTTCTCAGTGGAAACAATGATGGACATCTGTGGGCTGAATTCACCCACAACAAAGAAGTTTTTGAGAAGCCTTCTCTGCAGGTTTCTCTGAGGATAGTTCCTTATTCAGCATGCGATTCAACGATATCCAAGACATCACATCTGAGATTCCTCAAAATGAGTGCTAGGAAACTCCCCCGAGAACGGGTGATAGAACACTGTGAAATGAATTCACATATCACAAAGCAGTTTCTCACAAGCTTGGTTCCGCTTTCTCTTGAAGGATATTCCTTTCTCCTTCTATTCTCAAAGCTATCTGAAATATCACTTCTCAGAATCCACGGAAACAGTCCAAAGAAACGGCTCCAAAGAACACTGGCGTAAGTCTGTGAGTTGCATTCACACATGGCAATGCAGTTTCTCAGAAAGCTTCTCTTTAGTTATTATGTGAGGATATTTCCTTTATTACCATGGGCCCCAATAGGCTCCCAAATATCACTTTGCAGATTCCACGAAAAGAGTGTTAGCAAACTGCTTCTTGAGGCAGAGGTTGTAACTCTGTGAGATGAACTCACAGATCAGAAAGAAGTTTCTCAGAAAGCTTCTTTCACGGTTTTGAACGGATGAAATTTCCATTATCAGCGTAGGCCTCAATGTGATCCAAAGAAGCCCTTCTCAGATTCCTCAAAGACAGTGTTAATGGACTGCTCCACGAAACATAAGTGTAACTCTGTGAGATGAATTCACACATCACCAAGAAGTTTCTAAGAAAGCTTCTTTCTAGTTTTCATCTCTGGATATTTCCTTTGTCACTGTAATGTTCATTGCGCTATGAAGTATCTAATTGCAGATTTCCAGAAAACTGTGCTAACAACTGATCACTGAAGAGAAACGTGTAACTCTGTGGGTTGCATTCACACTTGGCAATGCAGTTTCTCAGAAAGCTTCTCTTTAGTTATTATGTGAGGATATTTCCTTTATTACCATGGGCCCCTAATAGGCTCCCAAATATCACTTTGCAGATTCCACGAAAAGAGTGTTAGCAAACTGCTTCTTGAGGCAGAGGTTGTAACTCTGTGAGATGAACTCACAGATCAGAAAGAAGTTTCTCAGAAAGCTTCTTTCACGTTTTGAACGGATGAAATTTCCTTTATCAGCGTAGGCCTCAATATGATCCAAAGAAGCCCTTCTCAGATTCCTCAAAGACAGTGTTAATGGACTGCTCCACGAAACATAAGTGTAACTCTGTGAGATGAATTCACACATCACCAAGAAGTTTCTAAGAAAGCTTCTTTCTAGTTTTCATCTGTGGATATTTCCTTTGTCACTGTAATGTTCATTGCGCTATGAAGTATCTAATTGCAGATTTCCAGAAAACTGTGCTAACAAACTGATCACTGAAGAGAAACGTGTAACTCTGTGAGTTGCATTCACACTTGGCAATGCAGTTTCTCAGAAAGCTTCTCTTTAGTTATTATGTGAGGATATTTCCTTTATCACCATGGGCCCCAATAGGCTCCCAAATATCACTTTGCAGATTCCACGAAAAGAGTGTTAGCAAACTGCTTCTTGAGGCAGAGGTTGTAACTCTGTGAGATGAACTCACAGATCAGAAAGAAGTTTCTCAGAAAGCTTCTTTCTCATTTTTATTGGAAGATGTTTCCATTGGCCCCATTGTTTTCAAAGGGATCGGGAATATCTGTTCTCAGATTCCACACAAATAGGCCTAGGCCACGGCCCCACGAAATACCGCTGCAACTTAGTGAGTTGAATTCACACATCACATAGCGTTTCTCAGAAAGCTTCTTTCTTTAGTAAGACGAGGTTTTTTGTGGTCTTGGAGCGCCACCGTGTGTCCTATTGCAGATTCTGCGAAAATTCTGCTAGCGAGTTTCTCAGTGGAAACAATGATGGACATCTGTGGGCTGAATTCACCCACAACAAAGAAGTTTTTGAGAAGCCTTCTCTGCAGGTTTCTCTGAGGATAGTTCCTTATTCAGCATGCGATTCAACGATATCCAAGACATCACATCTGAGATTCCTCAAAATGAGTGCTAGGAAACTCCCCCGAGAACGGGTGATAGAACACTGTGAAATGAATTCACATATCACAAAGCAGTTTCTCACAAAGCTTGGTTCCGCTTTCTCTTGAAGGATATTTCCTTTCTCCTTCTATTCTTCAAAGCTATCTGAAATATCACTTCTCAGAATCCACGGAAACAGTCCAAAGAAACGGCTCCAAAGAACACTGGCGTAAGTCTGTGAGTTGCATTCACACATGGCAATGCAGTTTCTCAGAAAGCTTCTCTTTAGTTATTATGTGAGGATATTTCCTTTATTACCATGGGCCCCAATAGGCTCCCAAATATCACTTTGCAGATTCCACGAAAAGAGTGTTAGCAAACTGCTTCTTGAGGCAGAGGTTGTAACTCTGTGAGATGAACTCACAGATCAGAAAGAAGTTTCTCAGAAAGCTTCTTTCACGTTTTGAACGGATGAAATTTCCTTTATCAGCGTAGGCCTCAATATGATCCAAAGAAGCCCTTCTCAGATTCCTCAAAGACAGTGTTAATGGCACTGCTCCACGAAACATAAGTGTAACTCTGTGAGATGAATTCACACATCACCAAGAAGTTTCTAAGAAAGCTTCTTTCTAGTTTTCATCTGTGGATATTTCATTTGTCACTCTTATGTTCATTGCGCTATGAAGTATCTAATTGCAGATTTCCAGAAAACTGTGCTAACAAACTGATCACAGAAGAGAAACGTGTAACTCTGTGAGTTGCATTCACACATGGCAATGCAGTTTCTCAGAAAGCTTCTCTTTAGTTATTATGTGAGGATATTTCCTTTATCACCATGGGCCCCAATAGGCTCCCAAATATCACTTTGCAGATTCCACGAAAAGAGTGTTAGCAAACTGCTTCTTGAGGCAGAGGTTGTAACTCTGTGAGATGAACTCACAGATCAGAAAGAAGTTTCTCAGAAAGCTTCTTTCACGGTTTGAACGGATGAAATTTCCTTTATCAGCGTAGGCCTCAATGTGATCCAAAGAAGCCCTTCTCAGATTCCTCAAAGACAGTGTTAATGGACTGCTCCACGAAACATAAGTGTAACTCTGTGAGATGAATTCACACATCACCAAGAAGTTTCTAAGAAAGCTTCTTTCTAGTTTTCATCTCTGGATATTTTCTTTGTCACTGTAATGTTCATTGCGCTATGAAGTATCTAATTGCAGATTTCCAGAAAACTGTGCTAACAAACTGATCACTGAAGAGAAACGTGTAACTCTGTGGGTTGCATTCACACTTGGCAATGCAGTTTCTCAGAAAGCTTCTCTTTAGTTATTATGTGAGGATATTTCCTTTATTACCATGGGCCCCAATAGGCTCCCAAATATCACTTTGCAGATTCCACGAAAAGAGTGTTAGCAAACTGCTTCTTGAGGCAGAGGTTGTAACTCTGTGAGATGAACTCACAGATCAGAAAGAAGTTTCTCAGAAAGCTTCTTTCTCATTTTTATTGGAAGATGTTTCCATTGGCCCCATTGTTTTCAAAGGGATCGGGAATATCTGTTCTCAGATTCCACACAAATAGGGCCTAGGCCACGGCCCCACGAAATACCGCTGCAACTTAGTGAGTTGAATTCACACATCACATAGCGTTTCTCAGAAAGCTTCTTTCTTTAGTAAGACGAGGTT
Organism: Rhinopithecus roxellana; assembly: GCF_007565055.1. Classification (NCBI taxonomy): domain Eukaryota; kingdom Metazoa; phylum Chordata; class Mammalia; order Primates; family Cercopithecidae; genus Rhinopithecus; species Rhinopithecus roxellana. The sequence goes on along the minus strand of NW_022141735.1, from coordinate 27,070 downwards.
ATTTGTGGTCTTGGAGCGCCACCGTGTGTCCTATTGCAGATTCTGCGAAAATTCTGCTAGCGAGTTTCTCAGTGGAAACAATGATGGACATCTGTGGGCTGAATTCACCCACAACAAAGAAGTTTTTGAGAAGCCTTCTCTGCAGGTTTCTCTGAGGATAGTTCCTTATTCAGCATGCGATTCAACGATATCCAAGACATCACATCTGAGATTCCTCAAAATGAGTGCTAGGAAACTCCCCCGAGAACGGGTGATAGAACACTGTGAAATGAATTCACATATCACAAAGCAGTTTCTCACAAAGCTTGGTTCCGCTTTCTCTTGAAGGATATTTCCTTTCTCCTTCTATTCTTCAAAGCTATCTGAAATATCACTTCTCAGAATCCACGGAAACAGTCCAAAGAAACGGCTCCAAAGAACACTGGCGTAAGTCTGTGAGTTGCATTCACACATGGCAATGCAGTTTCTCAGAAAGCTTCTCTTTAGTTATTATGTGAGGATATTTCCTTTATCACCATGGGCCCCAATAGGCTCCCAAATATCACTTTGCAGATTCCACTGAAAAGAGTGTTAGCAAACTGCTTCTTGAGGCAGAGGTTGTAACTCTGTGAGATGAACTCACAGATCAGAAAGAAGTTTCTCAGAAAGCTTCTTTCACGTTTTGAACGGATGAAATTTCCTTTATCAGCGTAGGCCTCAATGTGATCCAAAGAAGCCCTTCTCAGATTCCTCAAAGACAGTGTTAATGGACTGCTCCACGAAACATAAGTGTAACTCTGTGAGATGAATTCACACATCACCAAGAAGTTTCTAAGAAAGCTTCTTTCTAGTTTTCATCTCTGGATATTTCCTTTGTCACTGTAATGTTCATTGCGCTATGAAGTATCTAATTGCAGATTTCCAGAAAACTGTGCTAACAAACTGATCACTGAAGAGAAACGTGTAACTCTGTGGGTTGCATTCACACTTGGCAATGCAGTTTCTCAGAAAGCTTCTCTTTAGTTATTATGTGAGGATATTTCCTTTATTACCATGGGCCCCAATAGGCTCCCAAATATCACTTTGCAGATTCCACGAAAAGAGTGTTAGCAAACTGCTTCTTGAGGCAGAGGTTGTAACTCTGTGAGATGAACTCACAGATCAGAAAGAAGTTTCTCAGAAAGCTTCTTTCACGTTTTGAACGGATGAAATTTCCTTTATCAGCGTAGGCCTCAATATGATCCAAAGAAGCCCTTCTCAGATTCCTCAAAGACAGTGTTAATGGACTGCTCCACGAAACATAAGTGTAACTCTGTGAGATGAATTCACACATCACCAAGAAGTTTCTAAGAAAGCTTCTTTCTAGTTTTCATCTGTGGATATTTCCTTTGTCACTGTAATGTTCATTGCGCTATGAAGTATCTAATTGCAGATTTCCAGAAAACTGTGCTAACAAACTGATCACTGAAGAGAAACGTGTAACTCTGTGAGTTGCATTCACACTTGGCAATGCAGTTTCTCAGAAAGCTTCTCTTTAGTTATTATGTGAGGATATTTCCTTTATCACCATGGGCCCCAATAGGCTCCCAAATATCACTTTGCAGATTCCACGAAAAGAGTGTTAGCAAACTGCTTCTTGAGGCAGAGGTTGTAACTCTGTGAGATGAACTCACAGATCAGAAAGAAGTTTCTCAGAAAGCTTCTTTCTCATTTTTATTGGAAGATGTTTCCATTGGCCCCATTGTTTTCAAAGGGATCGGGAATATCTGTTCTCAGATTCCACACAAATAGGCCTAGGCCACGGCCCCACGAAATACCGCTGCAACTTAGTGAGTTGAATTCACACATCACATAGCGTTTCTCAGAAAGCTTCTTTCTTTAGTAAGACGAGGTTTTTTGTGGTCTTGGAGCGCCACCGTGTGTCCTATTGCAGATTCTGCGAAATTCTGCTAGCGAGTTTCTCAGTGGAAACAATGATGGACATCTGTGGGCTGAATTCACCCACAACAAAGAAGTTTTTGAGAAGCCTTCTCTGCAGGTTTCTCTGAGGATAGTTCCTTATTCAGCATGCGATTCAACGATATCCAAGACATCACATCTGAGATTCCTCAAAATGAGTGCTAGGAAACTCCCCCGAGAACGGGTGATAGAACACTGTGAAATGAATTCACATATCACAAAGCAGTTTCTCACAAAGCTTGGTTCCGCTTTCTCTTGAAGGATATTTCCTTTCTCCTTCTATTCTTCAAAGCTATCTGAAATATCACTTCTCAGAATCCACGGAAACAGTCCAAAGAAACGGCTCCAAAGAACACTGGCGTAAGTCTGTGAGTTGCATTCACACATGGCAATGCAGTTTCTCAGAAAGCTTCTCTTTAGTTATTTTGTGAGGATATTTCCTTTATCACCATGGGCCCCAATAGGCTCCCAAATATCACTTTGCAGATTCCATGAAAAGAGTGTTAGCAAACTGCTTCTTGAGGCAGAGGTTGTAACTCTGTGAGATGAACTCACAGATCAGAAAGAAGTTTCTCAGAAAGCTTCTTTCACGTTTTGAACGGATGAAATTTCCTTTATCAGCGTAGGCCTCAATGTGATCCAAAGAAGCCCTTCTCAGATTCCTCAAAGACAGTGTTAATGGACTGCTCCACGAAACATAAGTGTAACTCTGTGAGATGAATTCACACATCACCAAGAAGTTTCTAAGAAAGCTTCTTTCTAGTTTTCATCTGTGGATATTTCCTTTGTCACTGTAATGTTCATTGCGCTATGAAGTATCTAATTGCAGATTTCCAGAAAACTGTGCTAACAAACTGATCACTGAAGAGAAACGTGTAACTCTGTGAGTTGCATTCACACTTGGCAATGCAGTTTCTCAGAAAGCTTCTCTTTAGTTATTATGTGAGGATATTTCCTTTATCACCATGGGCCCCAATAGGCTCCCAAATATCACTTTGCAGATTCCACGAAAAGAGTGTTAGCAAACTGCTTCTTGAGGCAGAGGTTGTAACTCTGTGAGATGAACTCACAGATCAGAAAGAAGTTTCTCAGAAAGCTTCTTTCTCATTTTTATTGGAAGATGTTTCCATTGGCCCCATTGTTTTCAAAGGGATCGGGAATATCTGTTCTCAGATTCCACACAAATAGGCCTAGGCCACGGCCCCACGAAATACCGCTGCAACTTAGTGAGTTGAATTCACACATCACATAGCGTTTCTCAGAAAGCTTCTTTCTTTAGTAAGACGAGGTTATTTGTGGTCTTGGAGCGCCACCGTGTGTCCTATTGCAGATTCTGCGAAAATTCTGCTAGCGAGTTTCTCAGTGGAAACAATGATGGACATCTGTGGGCTGAATTCACCCACAACAAAGAAGTTTTTGAGAAGCCTTCTCTGCAGGTTTCTCTGAGGATAGTTCCTTATTCAGCATGCGATTCAACGATATCCAAGACATCACATCTGAGATTCCTCAAAATGAGTGCTAGGAAACTCCCCCGAGAACGGGTGATAGAACACTGTGAAATGAATTCACATATCACAAAGCAGTTTCTCACAAAGCTTGGTTCCGCTTTCTCTTGAAGGATATTTCCTTTCTCCTTCTATTCTTCAAAGCTATCTGAAATATCACTTCTCAGAATCCACGGAAACAGTCCAAAGAAACGGCTCCAAAGAACACTGGCGTAAGTCTGTGAGTTGCATTCACACATGGCAATGCAGTTTCTCAGAAAGCTTCTCTTTAGTTATTATGTGAGGATATTTCCTTTATTACCATGGGCCCCAATAGGCTCCCAAATATCACTTTGCAGATTCCACGAAAAGAGTGTTAGCAAACTGCTTCTTGAGGCAGAGGTTGTAACTCTGTGAGATGAACTCACAGATCAGAAAGAAGTTTCTCAGAAAGCTTCTTTCACGTTTTGAACGGATGAAATTTCCTTTATCAGCGTAGGCCTCAATATGATCCAAAGAAGCCCTTCTCAGATTCCTCAAAGACAGTGTTAATGGACTGCTCCACGAAACATAAGTGTAACTCTGTGAGATGAATTCACACATCACCAAGAAGTTTCTAAGAAAGCTTCTTTCTAGTTTTCATTTGTGGATATTTCATTTGTCACTGTTATGTTCATTGCGCTATGAAGTATCTAATTGCAGATTTCCAGAAAACTGTGCTAACAAACTGATCACTGAAGAGAATCGTGTAACTCTGTGAGTTGCATTCACACATGGCAATGCAGTTTCTCAGAAAGCTTCTCTTTAGTTATTATGTGAGGATATTTCCTTTATCACCATGGGCCCCAATAGGCTCCCAAATATCACTTTGCAGATTCCACGAAAAGAGTGTTAGCAAACTGCTTCTTGAGGCAGAGGTTGTAACTCTGTGAGATGAACTCACAGATCAGAAAGAAGTTTCTCAGAAAGCTTCTTTCTCATTTTTATTGGAAGATGTTTCCATTGGCCCCATTGTTTTCAAAGGGATCGGGAATATCTGTTCTCAGATTCCACACAAATAGGCCTAGGCCACGGCCCCACGAAATACCGCTGCAACTTAGTGAGTTGAATTCACACATCACATAGCGTTTCTCAGAAAGCTTCTTTCTTTAGTAAGACGAGGTTATTTGTGGTCTTGGAGCGCCACCGTGTGTCCTATTGCAGATTCTGCCAAAATTCTGCTAGCGAGTTTCTCAGTGGAAACAATGATGGACATCTGTGGGCTGAATTCACCCACAACAAAGAAGTTTTTGAGAAGCCTTCTCTGCAGGTTTCTCTGAGGATAGTTCCTTATTCAGCATGCGATTCAACGATATCCAAGACATCACATCTGAGATTCCTCAAAATGAGTGCTAGGAAACTCCCCCGAGAACGGGTGATAGAACACTGTGAAATGAATTCACATATCACAAAGCAGTTTCTCACAAAGCTTGGTTCCGCTTTCTCTTGAAGGATATTTCCTTTCTCCTTCTATTCTTCAAAGCTATCTGAAATATCACTTCTCAGAATCCACGGAAACAGTCCAAAGAAACGGCTCCAAAGAACACTGGCGTAAGTCTGTGAGTTGCATTCACACATGGCAATGCAGTTTCTCAGAAAGCTTCTCTTTAGTTATTATGTGAGGATATTTCCTTTATTACCATGGGCCCCAATAGGCTCCCAAATATCACTTTGCAGATTCCACGAAAAGAGTGTTAGCAAACTGCTTCTTGAGGCAGAGGTTGTAACTCTGTGAGATGAACTCACAGATCAGAAAGAAGTTTCTCAGAAAGCTTCTTTCACGTTTTGAACGGATGAAATTTCCTTTATCAGCGTAGGCCTCAATATGATCCAAAGAAGCCCTTCTCAGATTCCTCAAAGACAGTGTTAATGGACTGCTCCACGAAACATAAGTGTAACTCTGTGAGATGAATTCACACATCACCAAGAAGTTTCTAAGAAAGCTTCTTTCTAGTTTTCATTTGTGGATATTTCATTTGTCACTGTTATGTTCATTGCGCTATGAAGTATCTAATTGCAGATTTCCAGAAAACTGTGCTAACAAACTGATCACTGAAGAGAATCGTGTAACTCTGTGAGTTGCATTCACACATGGCAATGCAGTTTCTCAGAAAGCTTCTCTTTAGTTATTATGTGAGGATATTTCCTTTATCACCATGGGCCCCAATAGGCTCCCAAATATCACTTTGCAGATTCCACGAAAAGAGTGTTAGCAAACTGCTTCTTGAGGCAGAGGTTGTAACTCTGTGAGATGAACTCACAGATCAGAAAGAAGTTTCTCAGAAAGCTTCTTTCTCATTTTTATTGGAAGATGTTTCCATTGGCCCCATTGTTTTCAAAGGGATCGGGAATATCTGTTCTCAGATTCCACACAAATAGGCCTAGGCCACGGCCCCACGAAATACCGCTGCAACTTAGTGAGTTGAATTCACACATCACATAGCGTTTCTCAGAAAGCTTCTTTCTTTAGTAAGACGAGGTTATTTGTGGTCTTGGAGCGCCACCGTGTGTCCTATTGCAGATTCTGCGAAAATTCTGCTAGCGAGTTTCTCAGTGGAAACAATGATGGACATCTGTGGGCTGAATTCACCCACAACAAAGAAGTTTTTGAGAAGCCTTCTCTGCAGGTTTCTCTGAGGATAGTTCCTTATTCAGCATGCGATTCAACGATATCCAAGACATCACATCTGAGATTCCTCAAAATGAGTGCTAGGAAACTCCCCCGAGAACGGGTGATAGAACACTGTGAAATGAATTCACATATCACAAAGCAGTTTCTCACAAAGCTTGGTTCCGCTTTCTCTTGAAGGATATTTCCTTTCTCCTTCTATTCTTCAAAGCTATCTGAAATATCACTTCTCAGAATCCACGGAAACAGTCCAAAGAAACGGCTCCAAAGAACACTGGCGTAAGTCTGTGAGTTGCATTCACACATGGCAATGCAGTTTCTCAGAAAGCTTCTCTTTAGTTATTATGTGAGGATATTTCCTTTATCACCATGGGCCCCAATAGGCTCCCAAATATCACTTTGCAGATTCCACGAAAAGAGTGTTAGCAAACTGCTTCTTGAGGCAGAGGTTGTAACTCTGTGAGATGAACTCACAGATCAGAAAGAAGTTTCTCAGAAAGCTTCTTTCACGTTTTGAACGGATGAAATTTCCTTTATCAGCGTAGGCCTCAATATGATCCAAAGAAGCCCTTCTCAGATTCCTCAAAGACAGTGTTAATGGACTGCTCCACGAAACATAAGTGTAACTCTGTGAGATGAATTCACACATCACCAAGAAGTTTCTAAGAAAGCTTCTTTCTAGTTTTCATTTGTGGATATTTCATTTGTCACTGTTATGTTCATTGCGCTATGAAGTATCTAATTGCAGATTTCCAGAAAACTGTGCTAACAAACTGATCACTGAAGAGAAACGTGTAACTCTGTGAGTTGCATTCACACACGGCAATGCAGTTTCTCAGAAAGCTTCTCCTTAGTTATTATGTGAGGATATTTCCTTTATCACCATGGGCCCCAATAGGCTCCCAAATATCACTTTGCAGATTCCACGAAAAGAGTGTTAGGAAACTGCTTCTTGAGGCAGAGGTTGTAACTCTGTGAGATGAACTCACAGATCAGAAAGAAGTTTTTGAGAAAGCTTCCTTCACGTTTTGAACGGATGAAATTTCCTTTATCAGCGTAGGCCTCAATGTGATCCAAAGAAGCCCTTCTCAGATTCCTCAAAGACAGTGTTAATGGACTGCTCCACGAAACATAAGTGTAACTCTGTGAGATGAATTCACACATCACCAAGAAGTTTCTAAGAAAGCTTCTTTCTAGTTTTCATTTGTGGATATTTCCTTTGTCACTGTAATGTTCATTGCGCTATGAAGTATCTAATTGCAGATTTCCAGAAAACTGTGCTAACAAACTGATCACTGAAGAGAAACGTGTAACTCTGTGGGTTGCATTCACACTTGGCAATGCAGTTTCTCAGAAAGCTTCTCTTTAGTTATTATGTGAGGATATTTCCTTTATCACCATGGGCCCCAATAGGCTCCCAAATATCACTTTGCAGATTCCACGAAAAGAGTGTTAGCAAACTGCTTCTTGAGGCAGAGGCTGTAACTCTGTGAGATAAACTCACAGATAAGAAAGAAGTTTCTCAGAAAGCTTCTTTCACGTTCTGAACGAATGAAATTTCCTTTATCAGCTTAGGCCTCAATATGATCCAAAGAAGCCCTTCTCAGATTCCTCAAAGACAGTGTTAATGCACTGCTCCAAGAAACATAAGTGTAACTCTGTGAGATGAATTCACACATCACCAAGAAGTTTCTAAGAAAGCTTCTTTCTAGTTTTCATCTGTGGATATTTCATTTGTCACTGTTATGTTCATTGCGCTATGAAGTATCTAATTGCAGATTTCCAGAAAACTGTGCTAACAAACTGATCACAGAAGAGAAGCGTGTAACTCTGTGAGTTGAATTCACACATGGCAATGCAGTTTCTCAGAAAGCTTCTCTTTAGTTATTATGTGAGGATATTTCCTTTATCACCATGGGCCCCAATAGGCTCCCAAATATCACCTTGCAGATTCCACGAAAAGAGTGTTAGGAAACTGCTTCTTGAGGCAGAGGTTGTAACTCTGTGAGATGAACTCACAGATCAGAAAGAAGTTTCTGAGAAAGCTTCCTTCACGTTTTGAACGGATGAAATTTCCTTTATCAGCGTAGGCCTCAATGTGATCCAAAGAAGCCCTTCTCAAATTCCTCAAAGACAGTGTTAATGGACTGCTCCACGAAACATAAGTGTAACTCTGTGAGATGAATTCACACATCACCAAGAAGTTTCTAAGAAAGCTTCTTTCTAGTTTTCATCTCTGGATATTTCCTTTGTCACTGTAATGTTCATTGCGCTATGAAGTATCTAATTGCAGATTTCCAGAAAACTGTGCTAACAAACTGATCACTGAAGAGAAACGTGTAACTCTGTGGGTTGCATTCACACTTGGCAATGCAGTTTCTCAGAAAGCTTCTCTTTAGTTATTATGTGAGGATATTTCCTTTATTACCATGGGCCCCAATAGGCTCCCAAATATCACTTTGCAGATTCCACGAAAAGAGTGTTAGCAAACTGCTTCTTGAGGCAGAGGCTGTAACTCTGTGAGATGAACTCACAGATAAGAAAGAAGTTTCTCAGAAAGCTTCTTTCACGTTTTGAACGAATGAAATTTCCTTTATCAGCTTAGGCCTCAATATGATCCAAAGAAGCCCTTCTCAGATTCCTCAAAGACAGTGTTAATGCACTGCTCCAAGAAACATAAGTGTAACTCTGTGAGATGAATTCACACATCACCAAGAAGTTTCTAAGAAAGCTTCTTTCTAGTTTTCATCTGTGGATATTTCATTTGTCACTGTTATGTTCATTGCGCTATGAAGTATCTAATTGCAGATTTCCAGAAAACTGTGCTAACAAACTGACAACAGAAGAGAAACGTGTAACTCTGTGAGTTGCATTCACACATGGCAATGCAGTTTCTCAGAAAGCTTCTCTTTAGTTATTATGTGAGGATATTTCCTTTATCACCATGGGACCCAATAGGCTCCCAAATATCACTTTGCAGATTCCACGAAAAGAGTGTTAGCAAACTGCTTCTTGAGGCAGAGGTTGTAACTCTGTGAGATGAACTCACAGATCAGAAAGAAGTTTCTCAGAAAGCTTCTTTCACGGTTTGAACGGATGAAATTTCCTTTATCAGCGTAGGCCTCAAAGTGGTCTAAAGAAGCCCTTCTCAGAATCCTCAAAGACAGTGTTAATGGACTGCTCCACGAAACATAAGTGTAACTCTGTGAGATGAATTCACACATCACCAAGAAGTTTCTAAGAAAGCTTCTTTCTAGTTTTCATCTGTGGATATTTCCTTTGTCACTGTAATGTTCATTGCGCTATGAAGTATATAATTGCAGATTTCCAGAAAACTGTGCTAACAAACTGATCACTGAAGAGAAACGTGTAACTCTGTGGGTTGCATTCACACTTGGCAATGCAGTTTCTCAGAAAGCTTCTCTTTAGTTATTATGTGAGGATATTTCCTTTATTACCATGGGCCCCAATAGGCTCCCAAATATCACTTTGCAGATTCCACGAAAAGAGTGTTAGCAAACTGCTTCTTGAGGCAGAGGTTATAACTCTGTGAGATGTACTCACAGATCAGAAAGAAGTTTCTCAGAAAGCTTCTTTCACGGTTTGAACGGATGAAATTTCCTTTATCAGCGTAGGCCTCAATGTGATCCAAAGAAGCCCTTCTCAGATTCCTCAAAGACAGTGTTAATGGACTGCTCCACGAAACATAAGTGTAACTCTGTGAGATGAATTCACACATCACCAAGAAGTTTCTAAGAAAGCTTCTTTCTAGTTTTCATCTCTGGATATTTCCTTTGTCACTGTAATGTTCATTGCGCTATGAAGTATCTAATTGCAGATTTCCAGAAAACTGTGCTAACAAACGGATCACTGAAGAGAAACGTGTAACTCTGTGGGTTGCATTCACACTTGGCAATGCAGTTTCTCAGAAAGCTTCTCTTTAGTTATTATGTGAGGATATTTCCTTTATCACCATGGGCCCCAATAGGCTCCCAAATATCACTTTGCAGATTCCACGAAAAGAGTGTTAGCAAACTGATTCTTGAGGCAGAGGTTGTAACTCTGTGAGATGAACTCACAGATCAGAAAGAAGTTTCTCAGAAAGCTTCTTTCTCATTTTTATTGGAAGATGTTTCCATTGGCCCCATTGTTTTCAAAGGGATCGGGAATATCTGTTCTCAGATTCCACACAAATAGGCCTAGGCCACGGCCCCACGAAATACCGCTGCAACTTAGTGAGTTGAATTCACACATCACATAGCGTTTCTCAGAAAGCTTCTTTCTTTAGTAAGACGAGGTTTTTTGTGGTCTTGGAGCGCCACCGTGTGTCCTATTGCAGATTCTGCGAAAATTCTGCTAGCGAGTTTCTCAGTGGAAACAATGATGGACATCTGTGGGCTGAATTCACCCACAACAAAGAAGTTTTTGAGAAGCCTTCTCTGCAGGTTTCTCTGAGGATAGTTCCTTATTCAGCATGCGATTCAACGATATCCAAGACATCACATCTGAGATTCCTCAAAATGAGTGCTAGGAAACTCCCCCGAGAACGGGTGATAGAACACTGTGAAATGAATTCACATATCACAAAGCAGTTTCTCACAAAGCTTGGTTCCGCTTTCTCTTGAAGGATATTTCCTTTCTCCTTCTATTCTTCAAAGCTATCTGAAATATCACTTCTCAGAATACACGGAAACAGTCCAAAGAAACGGCTCCAAAGAACACTGGCGTAAGTCTGTGAGTTGCATTCACACATGGCAATGCAGTTTCTCAGAAAGCTTCTCTTTAGTTATTATGTGAGGATATTTCCTTTATTACCATGGGCCCCAATAGGCTCCCAAATATCACTTTGCAGATTCCACGAAAAGAGTGTTAGCAAACTGCTTCTTGAGGCAGAGGTTGTAACTCTGTGAGATGAACTCAAAGATCAGAAAGAAGTTTCTCAGAAAGCTTCTTTCACGTTTTGAACGGATGAAATTTCCTTTATCAGCGTAGGCCTCAATATGATCCAAAGAAGCCCTTCTCAGATTCCTCAAAGACAGTGTTAATGGACTGCTCCACGAAACATAAGTGTAACTCTGTGAGATGAATTCACACATCACCAAGAAGTTTCTAAGAAAGCTTCTTTCTAGTTTTCATTTGTGGATATTTCATTTGTCACTGTTATGTTCATTGCGCTATGAAGTATCTAATTGCAGATTTCCAGAAAACTGTGCTAACAAACTGATCACTGAAGAGAAACGTGTAACTCTGTGAGTTGCATTCACACACGGCAATGCAGTTTCTCAGAAAGCTTCTCCTTAGTTATTATGTGAGGATATTTCCTTTATCACCATGGGCCCCAATAGGCTCCCAAATATCACTTTGCAGATTCCACGAAAAGAGTGTTAGGAAACTGCTTCTTGAGGCAGAGGTTGTAACTCTGTGAGATGAACTCACAGATCAGAAAGAAGTTTCTGAGAAAGCTTCCTTCACGTTTTGAACGGATGAAATTTCCTTTATCAGCGTAGGCCTCAATGTGATCCAAAGAAGCCCTTCTCAGATTCCTCAAAGACAGTGTTAATGGACTGCTCCACGAAACATAAGTGTAACTCTGTGAGATGAATTCACACATCACCAAGAAGTTTCTAAGAAAGCTTCTTTCTAGTTTTCATTTGTGGATATTTCATTTGTCACTGTAATGTTCATTGCGCTATGAAGTATCTAATTGCAGATTTCCAGAAAACTGTGCTAACAAACTGATCACTGAAGAGAAACGTGTAACTCTGTGGGTTGCATTCACACATGGCAATGCAGTTTCTCAGAAAGCTTCTCTTTAGTTATTATGTGAGGATATTTCCTTTATCACCATGGGCCCCAATAGGCTCCCAAATATCACTTTGCAGATTCCACGAAAAGAGTGTTAGCAAACTGCTTCTTGAGGCAGAGGCTGTAACTCTGTGAGATAAACTCACAGATAAGAAAGAAGTTTCTCAGAAAGGTTCTTTCACGTTCTGAACGAATGAAATTTCCTTTATCAGCTTAGGCCTCAATGTGATCCAAAGAAGCCCTTCTCAGATTCCTCAAAGACAGTGTTAATGCACTGCTCCACGAAACATAAGTGTAACTCTGTGAGATGAATTCACACATCACCAAGAAGTTTCTAAGAAAGCTTCTTTCTAGTTTTCATCTCTGGATATTTCATTTGTCACTGTTATGTTCATTGCGCTATGAAGTATCTAATTGCAGATTTCCAGAAAACTGTGCTAACAAACTGATAACAGAAGAGAAGCGTGTAACTCTGTGAGTTGAATTCACACATGGCAATGCAGTTTCTCAGAAAGCTTCTCTTTAGTTATTATGTGAGGATATTTCCTTTATAACCATGGGCCCCAATAGGCTCCCAAATATCACCTTGCAGATTCCACGAAAAGAGTGTTAGGAAACTGCTTCTTGAGGCAGAGGTTGTAACTCTGTGAGATGAACTCACAGATCAGAAAGAAGTTTCTGAGAAAGCTTCCTTCACGTTTTGAACGGATGAAATTTCCTTTATCAGCGTAGGCCTCAATGTGATCCAAAGAAGCCCTTCTCAGATTCCTCAAAGACAGTGTTAATGGACTGCTCCACGAAACATAAGTGTAACTCTGTGAGATGAATTCACACATCACCAAGAAGTTTCTAAGAAAGCTTCTTTCTAGTTTTCATCTCTGGATATTTCCTTTGTCACTGTAATGTTCATTGCGCTATGAAGTATCTAATTGCAGATTTCCAGAAAACTGTTCTAACAAAATGATCACTGAAGAGAAACGTGTAACTCTGTGGGTTGCATTCACACTTGGCAATGCAGTTTCTCAGAAAGCTTCTCTTTAGTTATTATGTGAGGATATTTCCTTTATTACCATGGGCCCCAATAGGCTCCCAAATATCACTTTGCAGATTCCACGAAAAGAGTGTTAGCAAACTGCTTCTTGAGGCAGAGGCTGTAACTCTGTGAGATGAACTCACAGATAAGAAAGAAGTTTCTCAGAAAGCTTCTTTCACGTTTTGAACGGATGAAATTTCCTTTATCAGCTTAGGCCTCAATATGATCCAAAGAAGCCCTTCTCAGATTCCTCAAAGACAGTGTTAATGCACTGCTCCAAGAAACATAAGTGTAACTCTGTGAGATGAATTCACACATCACCAAGAAGTTTCTAAGAAAGCTTCTTTCTAGTTTTCATCTGTGGATATTTCATTTGTCACTGTTATGTTCATTGCGCTATGAAGTATCTAATTGCAGATTTCCAGAAAACTGTGCTAACAAACTGACAACAGAAGAGAAACGTGTAACTCTGTGAGTTGCATTCACACATGGCAATGCAGTTTCTCAGAAAGCTTCTCTTTAGTTATTATGTGAGGATATTTCCTTTATCACCATGGGACCCAATAGGCTCCCAAATATCACTTTGCAGATTCCACGAAAAGAGTGTTAGCAAACTGCTTCTTGAGGCAGAGGTTGTAACTCTGTGAGATGAACTCACAGATCAGAAAGAAGTTTCTCAGAAAGCTTCTTTCACGGTTTGAACGGATGAAATTTCCTTTATCAGCGTAGGCCTCAAAGTGGTCTAAAGAAGCCCTTCTCAGAATCCTCAAAGACAGTGTTAACGGACTGCTCCACGAAACATAAGTGTAACTCTGTGAGATGAATTCACACATCACCAAGAAGTTTCTAAGAAAGCTTCTTTCTAGTTTTCATCTGTGGATATTTCCTTTGTCACTGTAATGTTCATTGCGCTATGAAGTATCTAATTGCAGATTTCCAGAAAACTGTGCTAACAAACTGATCACTGAAGAGAAACGTGTAACTCTGTGGGTTGCATTCACACTTGGCAATGCAGTTTCTCAGAAAGCTTCTCTTTAGTTATTATGTGAGGATATTTCCTTTATTACCATGGGCCCCAATAGGCTCCCAAATATCACTTTGCAGATTCCACGAAAAGAGTGTTAGCAAACTGCTTCTTGAGGCAGAGGTTATAACTCTGTGAGATGAACTCACAGATCAGAAAGAAGTTTCTCAGAAAGCTTCTTTCACGGTTTGAACGGATGAAATTTCCTTTATCAGCGTAGGCCTCAATGTGATCCAAAGAAGCCCTTCTCAGATTCCTCAAAGACAGTGTTAATGGACTGCTCCACGAAACATAAGTGTAACTCTGTGAGATGAATTCACACATCACCAAGAAGTTTCTAAGAAAGCTTCTTTCTAGTTTTCATCTCTGGATATTTCCTTTGTCACTGTAATGTTCATTGCGCTATGAAGTATCTAATTGCAGATTTCCAGAAAACTGTGCTAACAAACTGATCACTGAAGAGAAACGTGTAACTCTGTGGGTTGCATTCACACTTGGCAATGCAGTTTCTCAGAAAGCTTCTCTTTAGTTATTATGTGAGGATATTTCCTTTATCACCATGGGCCCCAATAGGCTCCCAAATATCACTTTGCAGATTCCACGAAAAGAGTGTTAGCAAACTGCTTCTTGAGGCAGAGGTTGTAACTCTGTGAGATGAACTCACAGATCAGAAAGAAGTTTCTCAGAAAGCTTCTTTCACGTTTTGAACGGATGAAATTTCCTTTATCAGCGTAGGCCTCAATATGATCCAAACAAGCCCTTCTCAGATTCCTCAAAGACAGTGTTAATGGACTGCTCCACGAAACATAAGTGTAACTCTGTGAGATGAATTCACACATCACCAAGACGTTTCTAAGAAAGCTTCTTTCTAGTTTTCATCTGTGGATATTTCCTTTGTCACTGTAATGTTCATTGCGCTATGAAGTATCTAATTGCAGATTTCCAGAAAACTGTGCTAACAAACTGATCACGGAAGAGAAACGTGTAACTCTGTGAGTTGCATTCACACTTGGCAATGCAGTTTCTCAGAAAGCTTCTCTTTAGTTATTATGTGAGGATATTTCCTTTATCACCATGGGCCCCAATAGGCTCCCAAATATCATTTTGCAGATTCCACGAAAAGAGTGTTAGCAAACTGCTTCTTGAGGCAGAGGTTGTAACTCTGTGAGATGAACTCACAGATCAGAAAGAAGTTTCTCAGAAAGCTTCTTTCTCATTTTTATTGGAAGACGTTTCCATTGGCCCCATTGTTTTCAAAGGGATCGGGAATATCTGTTCTCAGATTCCACACAAATAGGCCTAGGCCACGGCCCCACGAAATA
Source organism: Rhinopithecus roxellana (assembly GCF_007565055.1). NCBI lineage: Eukaryota > Metazoa > Chordata > Mammalia > Primates > Cercopithecidae > Rhinopithecus > Rhinopithecus roxellana. Next base: position 11,796 of record NW_022141735.1, on the reverse strand, counting down.
CCGCTGCAACTTTGTGAGTTGAATTCACACATCACATAGCGTTTCTCAGAAAGCTTCTTTCTTTAGTAAGACGAGGTTATTTGTGGTCTTGGAGCGCCACCGTGTGTCCTATTGCAGATTCTGCGAAAATTCTGCTAGCGAGTTTCTCAGTGGAAACAATGATGGACATCTGTGGGCTGAATTCACCCACAACAAAGAAGTTTTTGAGAAGCCTTCTCTGCAGGTTTCTCTGAGGATAGTTCCTTATTCAGCATGCGATTCAACGATATCCAAGACATCACATCTGAGATTCCTCAAAATGAGTGCTAGGAAACTCCCCCGAGAACGGGTGATAGAACACTGTGAAATGAATTCACATATCACAAAGCAGTTTCTCACAAAGCTTGGTTCCGCTTTCTCTTGAAGGATATTTCCTTTCTCCTTCTATTCTTCAAAGCTATCTGAAATATCACTTCTCAGAATCCACGGAAACAGTCCAAAGAAACGGCTCCAAAGAACACTGGCGTAAGTCTGTGAGTTGCATTCACACATGGCAATGCAGTTTCTCAGAAAGCTTCTCTTTAGTTATTATGTGAGGATATTTCCTTTATTACCATGGGCCCCAATAGGCTCCCAAATATCACTTTGCAGATTCCACGAAAAGAGTGTTAGCAAACTGCTTCTTGAGGCAGAGGTTGTAACTCTGTGAGATGAACTCACAGATCAGAAAGAAGTTTCTCAGAAAGCTTCTTTCACGTTTTGAACGGATGAAATTTCCTTTATCAGCTTAGGCCTCAATATGATCCAAAGAAGCCCTTCTCAGATTACTCAAAGACAGTGTTAATGCACTGCTCCACGAAACATAAGTGTAACTCTGTGAGATGAATTCACCCATCAACAAGAAGTTTCTAAGAAAGCTTCTTTCTAGTTTTCATCTGTGGATATTTCATTTGTCACTGTTATGTTCATTGGGCTATGAAGTATCTAATTGCAGATTTCCAGAAAACTGTGCTAACAAACTGATCACAGAAGAGAAACGTGTAACTCTGTGAGTTGCATTCACACATGGCAATGCAGTTTCTCAGAAAGCTTCTCTTTAGTTATTATGTGAGGATATTTCCTTTATCACCATGGGCCCCAATAGGCTCCCAAATATCACTTTGCAGATTCCATGAAAAGAGTGTTAGCAAACTGCTTCTTGAGGCAGAGGTTGTAACTCTGTGAGATGAACTCACAGATCAGAAAGAAGTTTCTCAGAAAGCTTCTTTCACGGATTAAACGGATGAAATTTCCTTTATCAGCGTAGGCCTCAATGTGATCCAAAGAAGCCCTTCTCAGATTCCTCAAAGACAGTGTTAATGGACTGCTCCACGAAACATAAGTGTAACTCTGTGAGATGAATTCACACATCACCAAGAAGTTTCTAAGAAAGCTTCTTTCTAGTTTTCATCTGTGGATATTTCCTTTGTCACTGTAATGTTCATTGCGCTATGAAGTATCTAATTGCAGATTTCCAGAAAACTGTGCTAACAAACTGATCACTGAAGAGAAACGTGTAACTCTGTGGGTTGCATTCACACTTGGCAATGCAGTTTCTCAGAAAGCTTCTCTTTAGTTATTATGTGAGGATATTTCCTTTATCACCATGGGCCCCAATAGGCTCCCAAATATCACTTTGCAGATTCCACGAAAAGAGTGTTAGCAAACTGCTTCTTGAGGCAGAGGTTGTAACTCTGTGAGATGAACTCACAGATCAGAAAGAAGTTTCTCAGAAAGCTTCTTTCACGGTTTGAACGGATGAAATTTCCTTTATCAGCGTAGGCCTCAATGTGATCCAAAGAAGCCCTTCTCAGATTCCTCAAAGACAGTGTTAATGGACTGCTCCACGAAACATAAGTGTAACTCTGTGAGATGAATTCACACATCACCAAGAAGTTTCTAAGAAAGCTTCTTTCTAGTTTTCATCTCTGGATATTTCCTTTGTCACTGTAATGTTCATTGCGCTATGAAGTATCTAATTGCAGATTTCCAGAAAACTGTGCTAACAAACTGATCACTGAAGAGAAACTTGTAACTCTGTGGGTTGCATTCACACTTGGCAATGCAGTTTCTCAGAAAGCTTCTCTTTAGTTATTATGTGAGGATATTTCCTTTATTACCATGGGCCCCAATAGGCTCCCAAATATCACTTTGCAGATTCCACGAAAAGAGTGTTAGCAAACTGCTTCTTGAGGCAGAGGCTGTAACTCTGTGAGATGAACTCACAGATCAGAAAGAAGTTTCTCAGAAAGCTTCTTTCACGTTTTGAACGGATGAAATTTCCTTTATCAGCGTAGGCCTCAATATGATCCAAACAAGCCCTTCTCAGATTCCTCAAAGACAGTGTTAATGGACTGCTCCACGAAACATAAGTGTAACTCTGTGAGATGAATTCACACATCACCAAGAAGTTTCTAAGAAAGCTTCTTTCTAGTTTTCATCTGTGGATATTTCCTTTGTCACTGTAATGTTCATTGCGCTATGAAGTATCTAATTGCAGATTTCCAGAAAACTGTGCTAACAAACTGATCACTGAAGAGAAACGTGTAACTCTGTGAGTTGCATTCACACTTGGCAATGCAGTTTCTCAGAAAGCTTCTCTTTAGTTATTATGTGAGGATATTTCCTTTATCACCATGGGCCCCAATAGGCTCCCAAATATCACTTTGCAGATTCCACGAAAAGAGTGTTAGCAAACTGCTTCTTGAGGCAGAGGTTGTAACTCTGTGAGATGAACTCACAGATCAGAAAGAAGTTTCTCAGAAAGCTTCTTTCTCATTTTTATTGGAAGATGTTTCCATTGGCCCCATTGTTTTCAAAGGGATCGGGAATATCTGTTCTCAGATTCCACACAAATAGGCCTAGGCCACGGCCCCACGAAATACCGCTGCAACTTAGTGAGTTGAATTCACACATCACATAGCGTTTCTCAGAAAGCTTCTTTCTTTAGTAAGACGAGGTTATTTGTGGTCTTGGAGCGCCACCGTGTGTCCTATTGCAGATTCTGCGAAAATTCTGCTAGCGAGTTTCTCAGTGGAAACAATGATGGACATCTGTGGGCTGAATTCACCCACAACAAAGAAGTTTTTGAGAAGCCTTCTCTGCAGGTTTCTCTGAGGATAGTTCCTTATTCAGCATGCGATTCAACGATATCCAAGACATCACATCTGAGATTCCTCAAAATGAGTGCTAGGAAACTCCCCCGAGAACGGGTGATAGAACACTGTGAAATGAATTCACATATCACAAAGCAGTTTCTCACAAAGCTTGGTTCCGCTTTCTCTTGAAGGATATTTCCTTTCTCCTTCTATTCTTCAAAGCTATCTGAAATATCACTTCTCAGAATCCACGGAAACAGTCCAAAGAAACGGCTCCAAAGAACACTGGCGTAAGTCTGTGAGTTGCATTCACACATGGCAATGCAGTTTCTCAGAAAGCTTCTCTTTAGTTATTATGTGAGGATATTTCCTTTATAACCATGGGCCCCAATAGGCTCCCAAATATCACTTTGCAGATTCCACGAAAAGAGTGTTAGCAAACTGCTTCTTGAAGCAGAGGTTGTAACTCTGTGAGATGAACTCACAGATCAGAAAGAAGTTTCTCAGAAAGCTTCTTTCACGTTTTGAACGGATGAAATTTCCTTTATCAGCTTAGGCCTCAATATGATCCAAAGAAGCCCTTCTCAGATTTCTCAAAGACAGTGTTAATGCACTGCTCCACGAAACATAAGTGTAACTCTGTGAGATGAACTCACCCATCACCAAGAAGTTTCTAAGAAAGCTTCTTTCTAGTTTTCATCTGTGGATATTTCATTTCTCACTGTTATGTTCATTGCGCTATGAAGTATCTAATTGCAGATTTCCAGAAAACTGTGCTAACAAACTGATCACAGAAGAGAAACGTGTAACTCTGTGAGTTGCATTCACACATGGCAATGCAGTTTCTCAGAAAGCTTCTCTTTAGTTATTATGTGAGGATATTTCCTTTATCACCATGGGCCCCAATAGGCTCCCAAATATCACTTTGCAGATTCCATGAAAAGAGTGTTAGCAAACTGCTTCTTGAGGCAGAGGTTGTAACTCTGTGAGATGAACTCACAGATCAGAAAGAAGTTTCTCAGAAAGCTTCTTTCACGGTTTGAACGGATGAAATTTCCTTTATCAGCGTAGGCCTCAATGTGATCCAAAGAAGCCCTTCTCAGATTCCTCAAAGACAGTGTTAATGGACTGCTCCACGAAACATAAGTGTAACTCTGTGAGATGAATTCACACATCACCAAGAAGTTTCTAAGAAAGCTTCTTTCTAGTTTTCATCTCTGGATATTTCCTTTGTCACTGTAATGTTCATTGCGCTATGAAGTATCTAATTGCAGATTTCCAGAAAACTGTGCTAACAAACTGATCACTGAAGAGAAACGTGTAACTCTGTGAGTTGCATTCACACTTGGCAATGCAGTTTCTCAGAAAGCTTCTCTTTAGTTATTATGTGAGGATATTTCCTTTATCACCATGGGCCCCAATAGGCTCCCAAATATCACTTTGCAGATTCCACGAAAAGAGTGTTAGCAAACTGCTTCTTGAGGCAGAGGTTGTAACTCTGTGAGATGAACTCACAGATCAGAAAGAAGTTTCTCAGAAAGCTTCTTTCTCATTTTTATTGGAAGATGTTTCCATTGGCCCCATTGTTTTCAAAGGGATCGGGAATATCTGTTCTCAGATTCCACACAAATAGGCCTAGGCCACGGCCCCACGAAATACCGCTGCAACTTAGTGAGTTGAATTCACACATCACATAGCGTTTCTCAGAAAGCTTCTTTCTTTAGTAAGACGAGGTTATTTGTGGTCTTGGAGCGCCACCGTGTGTCCTATTGCAGATTCTGCGAAAATTCTGCTAGCGAGTTTCTCAGTGGAAACAATGATGGACATCTGTGGGCTGAATTCACCCACAACAAAGAAGTTTTTGAGAAGCCTTCTCTGCAGGTTTCTCTGAGGATAGTTCCTTATTCAGCATGCGATTCAACGATATCCAAGACATCACATCTGAGATTCCTCAAAATGAGTGCTAGGAAACTCCCCCGAGAACGGGTGATAGAACACTGTGAAATGAATTCACATATCACAAAGCAGTTTCTCACAAAGCTTGGTTCCGCTTTCTCTTGAAGGATATTTCCTTTCTCCTTCTATTCTTCAAAGCTATCTGAAATATCACTTCTCAGAATCCACGGAAACAGTCCAAAGAAACGGCTCCAAAGAACACTGGCGTAAGTCTGTGAGTTGCATTCACACATGGCAATGCAGTTTCTCAGAAAGCTTCTCTTTAGTTATTATGTGAGGATATTTCCTTTATCACCATGGGCCCCAATAGGCTCCCAAATATCACTTTGCAGATTCCATGAAAAGAGTGTTAGCAAACTGCTTCTTGAGGCAGAGGTTGTAACTCTGTGAGATGAACTCACAGATCAGAAAGAAGTTTCTCAGAAAGCTTCTTTCACGTTTTGAACGGATGAAATTTCCATTATCAGCGTAGGCCTCAATGTGATCCAAAGAAGCCCTTCTCAGATTCCTCAAAGACAGTGTTAATGGACTGCTCCACGAAACATAAGTGTAACTCTGTGAGATGAATTCACACATCACCAAGAAGTTTCTAAGAAAGCTTCTTTCTAGTTTTCATCTCTGGATATTTCCTTTGTCACTGTAATGTTCATTGCGCTATGAAGTATCTAATTGCAGATTTCCAGAAAACTGTGCTAACAAACTGATCACTGAAGAGAAACGTGTAACTCTGTGGGTTGCATTCACACTTGGCAATGCAGTTTCTCAGAAAGCTTCTCTTTAGTTATTATGTGAGGATATTTCCTTTATTACCATGGGCCCCAATAGGCTCCCAAATATCACTTTGCAGATTCCACGAAAAGAGTGTTAGCAAACTGCTTCTTGAGGCAGAGGTTGTAACTCTGTGAGATGAACTCACAGATCAGAAAGAAGTTTCTCAGAAAGCTTCTTTCACGTTTTGAACGGATGAAATTTCCTTTATCAGCGTAGGCCTCAATATGATCCAAAGAAGCCCTTCTCAGATTCCTCAAAGACAGTGTTAATGGACTGCTCCACGAAACATAAGTGTAACTCTGTGAGATGAATTCACACATCACCAAGAAGTTTCTAAGAAAGCTTCTTTCTAGTTTTCATCTGTGGATATTTCCTTTGTCACTGTAATGTTCATTGCGCTATGAAGTATCTAATTGCAGATTTCCAGAAAACTGTGCTAACAAACTGATCACAGAAGAGAAACGTGTAACTCTGTGAGTTGCATTCACACTTGGCAATGCAGTTTCTCAGAAAGCTTCTCTTTAGTTATTATGTGAGGATATTTCCTTTATCACCATGGGCCCCAATAGGCTCCCAAATATCACTTTGCAGATTCCACGAAAAGAGTGTTAGCAAACTGCTTCTTGAGGCAGAGGTTGTAACTCTGTGAGATGAACTCACAGATCAGAAAGAAGTTTCTCAGAAAGCTTCTTTCTCATTTTTATTGGAAGATGTTTCCATTGGCCCCATTGTTTTCAAAGGGATCGGGAATATCTGTTCTCAGATTCCACACAAATAGGCCTAGGCCACGGCCCCACGAAATACCGCTGCAACTTAGTGAGTTGAATTCACACATCACATAGCGTTTCTCAGAAAGCTTCTTTCTTTAGTAAGACGAGGTTATTTGTGGTCTTGGAGCGCCACCGTGTGTCCTATTGCAGATTCTGCGAAAATTCTGCCTAGCGAGTTTCTCAGTGGAAACAATGATGGACATCTGTGGGCTGAATTCACCCACAACAAAGAAGTTTTTGAGAAGCCTTCTCTGCAGGTTTCTCTGAGGATAGTTCCTTATTCAGCATGCGATTCAACGATATCCAAGACATCACATCTGAGATTCCTCAAAATGAGTGCTAGGAAACTCCCCCGAGAACGGGTGATAGAACACTGTGAAATGAATTCACATATCACAAAGCAGTTTCTCACAAAGCTTGGTTCCGCTTTCTCTTGAAGGATATTTCCTTTCTCCTTCTATTCTTCAAAGCTATCTGAAATATCACTTCTCAGAATCCACGGAAACAGTCCAAAGAAACGGCTCCAAAGAACACTGGCGTAAGTCTGTGAGTTGCATTCACACATGGCAATGCAGTTTCTCAGAAAGCTTCTCTTTAGTTATTATGTGAGGATATTTCCTTTATCACCATGGGCCCCAATAGGCTCCCAAATATCACTTTGCAGATTCCACTGAAAAGAGTGTTAGCAAACTGCTTCTTGAGGCAGAGGTTGTAACTCTGTGAGATGAACTCACAGATCAGAAAGAAGTTTCTCAGAAAGCTTCTTTCACGTTTTGAACGGATGAAATTTCCTTTATCAGCGTAGGCCTCAATGTGATCCAAAGAAGCCCTTCTCAGATTCCTCAAAGACAGTGTTAATGGACTGCTCCACGAAACATAAGTGTAACTCTGTGAGATGAATTCACACATCACCAAGAAGTTTCTAAGAAAGCTTCTTTCTAGTTTTCATCTCTGGATATTTCCTTTGTCACTGTAATGTTCATTGCGCTATGAAGTATCTAATTGCAGATTTCCAGAAAACTGTGCTAACAAACTGATCACTGAAGAGAAACGTGTAACTCTGTGGTTGCATTCACACTTGGCAATGCAGTTTCTCAGAAAGCTTCTCTTTAGTTATTATGTGAGGATATTTCCTTTATTACCATGGGCCCCAATAGGCTCCCAAATATCACTTTGCAGATTCCACGAAAAGAGTGTTAGCAAACTGCTTCTTGAGGCAGAGGTTGTAACTCTGTGAGATGAACTCACAGATCAGAAAGAAGTTTCTCCAGAAAGCTTCTTTCTCATTTTTATTGGAAGATGTTTCCATTGGCCCCATTGTTTTCAAAGGGATCGGAATATCTGTTCTCAGATTCCACACAAATAGCCTAGGCCACGGCCCCACGAAATACCGCTGCAACTTAGTGAGTTGAATTCACACATCACATAGCGTTTCTCAGAAAGCTTCTTTCTTTAGTAAGACGAGGTTATTTGTGGTCTGGAGCGGCCACCGTGTGTCCTATTGCAGATTCTGCGAAAATTCTGCTAGCGAGTTTCTCAGTGGAAACATGATGGACATCTGTGGCTGAAATTCCACCCACAACAAAGAAGTTTTTGAGAAGCCTTCTCTGCAGGTTTCTCTGAGGATAGTTCCTTATTCAGCATGCGATTCAACGATATCCAAGACATCACATCTGAGATTCCTCAAAATGAGTGCTAGGAAACTCCCCCGAGAACGGGTGATAGAACACTGTGAAATGAATTCACATATCACAAAGCAGTTTCTCACAAAGCTTGGTTCCGCTTTCTCTTGAAGGATATTTCCTTTCTCCTTCTATTCTTCAAAGCTATCTGAAATATCACTTCTCAGAATCCACGGAAACAGTCCAAGAAACGGCTCCAAAGAACACTGGCATAAGTCTGTGAGTTGCATTCACACATGGCAATGCAGTTTCTCAGAAAGCTTCTCTTTAGTTATTATGTGAGGATATTTCCTTTATTACCATGGGCCCCAATAGGCTCCCAAATATCACTTTGCAGATTCCACGAAAGAGTGTTAGCAAACTGCTTCTTGAGGCAGAGGTTGTAACTCTGTGAGATGAACTCACAGATCAGAAAGAAGTTTCTCAGAAAGCTTCTTTCACGTTTTGAACGGATGAAATTTCCTTTATCAGCGTAGGCCTCAATATGATCCAAAGAAGCCCTTCTCAGATTCCTCAAAGACAGTGTTAATGGACTGCTCCACGAAACATAAGTGTAACTCTGTGAGATGAATTCACACATCACCAAGAAGTTTCTAAGAAAGCTTCTTTCTAGTTTTCATTTGTGGATATTTCATTTGTCACTGTTATGTTCATTGCGCTATGAAGTATCTAATTGCAGATTTCCAGAAAACTGTGCTAACAAACTGATCACTGAAGAGAATCGTGTAACTCTGTGAGTTGCATTCACACATGGCAATGCAGTTTCTCAGAAAGCTTCTCTTTAGTTATTATGTGAGGATATTCCTTATCACCATGGGCCCCAATAGGCTCCCAAATATCACTTTGCAGATTCCACGAAAAGAGTGTTAGCAAACTGCTTCTTGAGGCAGAGGTTGTAACTCTGTGAGATGAACTCACAGATCAGAAAGAAGTTTCTCAGAAAGCTTCTTTCTCATTTTTATTGGAAAGATGTTTCCATTGGCCCCATTGTTTCAAAGGGATCGGGAATATCTGTTCTCAGATTCCACACAAATAGGCCTAGGCCACGGCCCCACGAAATACCGCTGCAACTTAGTGAGTTGAATTCACACATCACATAGCGTTTCTCAGAAAGCTTCTTTCTTTAGTAAGACGAGGTTATTTGTGGTCTTGGAGCGCCACCGTGTGTCCTATTGCAGATTCTGCGAAAATTCTGCTAGCGAGTTTCTCAGTGGAAACAATGATGGACATCTGTGGGCTGAATTCACCCACAACAAAGAAGTTTTTGAGAAGCCTTCTCTGCAGGTTTCTCTGAGGATAGTTCCTTATTCAGCATGCGATTCAACGATATCCAAGACATCACATCTGAGATTCCTCAAAATGAGTGCTAGGAAACTCCCCCGAGAACGGGTGATAGAACACTGTGAAATGAATTCACATATCACAAAGCAGTTTCTCACAAAGCTTGGTTCCGCTTTCTCTTGAAGGATATTTCCTTTCTCCTTCTATTCTTCAAAGCTATCTGAAATATCACTTCTCAGAATCCACGGAAACAGTCCAAAGAAACGGCTCCAAAGAACACTGGCGTAAGTCTGTGAGTTGCATTCACACATGGCAATGCAGTTTCTCAGAAAGCTTCTCTTTAGTTATTATGTGAGGATATTTCCTTTATTACCATGGGCCCCAATAGGCTCCCAAATATCACTTTGCAGATTCCACGAAAAGAGTGTTAGCAAACTGCTTCTTGAGGCAGAGGTTGTAACTCTGTGAGATGAACTCACAGATCAGAAAGAAGTTTCTCAGAAAGCTTCTTTCACGTTTTGAACGGATGAAATTTCCTTTATCAGCGTAGGCCTCAATATGATCCAAAGAAGCCCTTCTCAGATTCCTCAAAGACAGTGTTAATGGACTGCTCCACGAAACATAAGTGTAACTCTGTGAGATGAATTCACACATCACCAAGAAGTTTCTAAGAAAGCTTCTTTCTAGTTTTCATCTTTGGATATTTCCTTTGTCACTGTAATGTTCATTGCGCTATGAAGTATCTAATTGCAGATTTCCAGAAAACTGTGCTAACAAACTGATCACTGAAGAGAAACGTGTAACTCTGTGAGTTGCATTCACACTTGGCAATGCAGTTTCTCAGAAAGCTTCTCTTTAGTTATTATGTGAGGATATTTCCTTTATCACCATGGGCCCCAATAGGCTCCCAAATATCACTTTGCAGATTCCACGAAAAGAGTGTTAGCAAACTGCTTGAGGCAGAGGTTGTAACTCTGTGAGATGAACTCACAGATCAGAAAGAAGTTTCTCAGAAAGCTTCTTTCTCATTTTTATTGGAAGATGTTTCCATTGGCCCCATTGTTTTCAAAGGGATCGGGAATATCTGTTCTCAGATTCCACACAAATAGGCCTAGGCCACGGCCCCACGAAATACCGCTGCAACTTAGTGAGTTGAATTCACACATCACATAGCGTTTCTCAGAAAGCTTCTTTCTTTAGTAAGACGAGGTTATTTGTGGTCTTGGAGCGCCACCGTGTGTCCTATTGCAGATTCTGCGAAAATTCTGCTAGCGAGTTTCTCAGTGGAAACAATGATGGACATCTGTGGGCTGAATTCACCCACAACAAAGAAGTTTTTGAGAAGCCTTCTCTGCAGGTTTCTCTGAGGATAGTTCCTTATTCAGCATGCGATTCAACGATATCCAAGACATCACATCTGAGATTCCTCAAAATGAGTGCTAGGAAACTCCCCCGAGAACGGGTGATAGAACACTGTGAAATGAATTCACATATCACAAAGCAGTTTCTCACAAAGCTTGGTTCCGCTTTCTCTTGAAGGATATTTCCTTTCTCCTTCTATTCTTCAAGCTATCTGAAATATCACTTCTCAGAATCCACGGAAACAGTCCAAAGAAACGGCTCCAAAGAACACTGGCGTAAGTCTGTGAGTTGCATTCACACATGGCAATGCAGTTTCTCAGAAAGCTTCTCTTTAGTTATTATGTGAGGATATTTCCTTTATCACCATGGGCCCCAATAGGCTCCCAAATATCACTTTGCAGATTCCACGAAAAGAGTGTTAGCAAACTGCTTCTTGAGGCAGAGGTTGTAACTCTGTGAGATGAACTCACAGATCAGAAAGAAGTTTCTCAGAAAGCTTCTTTCACGTTTTGAACGGATGAAATTTCCTTTATCAGCGTAGGCCTCAATATGATCCAAAGAAGCCCTTCTCAGATTCCTCAAAGACAGTGTTAATGGACTGCTCCACGAAACATAAGTGTAACTCTGTGAGATGAATTCACACATCACCAAGAAGTTTCTAAGAAAGCTTCTTTCTAGTTTTCATCTGTGGATATTTCATTTGTCACTGTTATGTTCATTGCGCTATGAAGTATCTAATTGCAGATTTCCAGAAAACTGTGCTAACAAACTGATCACTGAAGAGAAACGTGTAACTCTGTGAGTTGCATTCACACATGGCAATGCAGTTTCTCAGAAAGCTTCTCTTTAGTTATTATG